>NC_058413.1:97496497-97623031 GCF_002201575.2 Neomonachus schauinslandi
CCCCCCCCCCCCCCCCCCCCGCAAGGCACATCTGCAGAACCCCTGGGCCGCGGGACACAGACCACTGCAGCGGCAGAGTGTGCGGTCGGTCGAGTGCCCCCAGGCGGGGCGGGCGGGGCTGTTTGCTCGGCCGGCGGAGGGGCGGGCCTCACGACTGCCCGGCTTGCTGCTCTAGGAGACGAGCTGCTCCGGGCTGGCACCCTCCGGCAGTGGCAGCTGACCCTCTACGGCTCTGTGTGGAGTCCAGTGGACATCAGGGACAGGCAAAGGTGGGTGCCAGGTGCAGGTGCGGGGGGGGGGGTGCGGGGGGGGCAGCTCCTGGGGCCGGAAGAGGCCACGTAGGGAGTTACACCTCCCTGGGAACCCGCAGCACGCCCACCCCTTCTTGCTGTGGGGCATCCTCCCTCTCCAGGTGGGAGGTGGGAGAACCAAGCTCAGGAGGGCGTCCTCATCTCTTTTGTTCTCCACAGACTGTTAGAAAGTGCCATGAGTGGAAAATACCTGCATGATGGCTTCACTCTGCCCTGCCCTCCCGGGCTGAAAATCCCCGAGGAGGACGGTTACACCATCACCCCTAACACCCTCAAGGTGCGAGGGCCCAGCCTCCAGCTCCAGGCGGGTGGGCAGGCAGGAGTGTCCTGGGGGATTTAGTCCTTGCTGGGGTACTCCAGGTGACTTGAGAAGTGGGGGGTTCGGAGGAGCTGGCCGGGTCCCCACTCGACTAGCTAGCTCTGAGAGGGCGCTCCTTGGGTGGGGGAGGCGAGTGCTTTGGGGCGGGAGAGGCAGTCCCTGGAAGGTGACAGACTTTCTGAGTTCATTGTTCTGGGTTGAGAAAAGCCACAGGCTTTGGGAAACCATCCCTAACTTGGGTGCTTGACTTTTCCCAGACTCTGGTGCTGGTGGGCAGTTTTGCCATCTTCTGGACCCTTTACTACATGCTGGAAATATACCTGAGCCAGAGGAATGTGGCCTCTCACCGAGTTTGTAGGAATGGACCCTGCCACTGGCCCCAACGAAGCCAAAAAGCCAGAGAGGAGGGGACAGAACTAGAATCAGTGCCACTTTACAACAGCAAGGATCCAGATGCAGTGGAGACAGAAAGTGAGGGCCCTCCCACCACCTCTGATCTCCTTGCCCCAGACCTGCTGGATCGAGGGGACTGGGGCCTGTCCCAGGACAGGAGTACCCTGAACTGCCCTCATCATCACCTAGCCCCAGACCTGTTGCAGGGGAAAGAGGAGCAGATTTGCTGACGCAAGGCTTAACAGGCTCGACATGGGACAGGTTCTTCCTTCCCAAAGCTGGGGAAGCCTGGAAGGCTGCTCCGAAGTCCCGGGAGCTCTGGGGAGAAGGCAGCCCTGATGCTAACATCAGGAATCCACAGGCCGAAAGAGCACCCTCTGACTACACTCAGGGAGGGCGAGGGCCTTCTTAAGGTGCAGTGACAGAGGAATCGTGCCGGAGAATAGTGTGGCCACGCCATTGGATCTTCCTCCGACTGAACAGGAGCTTCTGGTGACAAGGTCTTGGACAAGAGCTCGGCCCCCCCCCAGTTGGGCAGGCCTGCCTCCTCATTTCTCCTGGGCAAGCTGGTGATGTGGGTCATAGGGACCCTCACCCATGCATGGGTGGGACAGGGCCTGCTATGGCCAGAAGAGCCTCTCCACAGAAACGTCACCGGGGTCCCTCGGGAAGAGGGCTTGGGGTGAAGGCTGAGAAGAGCCCGTGGATATATGCCTGTCCTTCTAATGACCCAGGACCTAGAAACTGCAGTCTTTTCCTCTCCCTCCCCCCGCTTTCTGCCTCCGCCTGGAACCTCAGACCTACTGGTATGGCAGTTAGCCCTCAGCCCAGCACACCCGCCCTGAAAGCAGCTGCCTCCCTGAGCCCTGATCAGAAGCCAACCTTGAACACACCCCTGACTCCTTCACCATCGCCCCCCCACCCTCCATCCTGAAGGATCGGTACAATGCTCCTGGCAAAGCCACGGATGGGCGCGGCTTCCCAGGGCCTGCGCGGCTTCACTAGGTGGGTCTGCAGCAGGACTATGACAGGGGTTGGCCACTGCCACTCCAGCCCTGCGACCACCCTGTCTTCCTCTGCAAAGCGCTCAGGGAAATGGTCTTACCCGCCGGAGGCCAGCCGTCTGCCTGACCGGCTGGGACTCCTCCCGGCCTGGGCCTCCTCCCCTCTTCTGAGCTAGTTGGTTGATCTAAAAATTTTTTTTTTTACGCTTAAGTTTCTCTTTTCACAGCAACATTTGGTTGAATGTTTTTCTGCACAGCTTTTCCAAAATAAAAACCTTCCACGCAACTCTGCCGCTCCCCATCCCCTTTCATCTGCCTCCCAGAGCTCATGAAAGTTGCCAAGTCGCTCCTCTTGGCCTTCGGTCCCCGGTTCCTGAGATCCACTCTCCTCCTTCCTCTGCCTGGGCCTCTGAAGGAAGCTGATCCCCCTGGGATCCTAGAATTCGAGGGGTCCTTCAGAGCTGGCGGCTAGGAACACCCGTAAATGTTCCCTGCCTCTTGCCTGCTCATACCTCCTGCAACCAGAAGTGACTAGGGCAAATCAAACTCTGCCAGCCAGGCCTGAGAAAAGATTGATGTATATATTTCTTTTCTGAATTTCAACCCCCAAAATATTCCAGCAAAAAAATGGGGGGAGGTTGGGCTGGGTTTCCTTCAATGGGCATCTGCTGCCAAGGAGGATGGTGGACTTGCCCCCTGCCCAGCTACCCCCGGCCCACGTCCTTCCCCCCTGCCCGGCCCAGGATGAGGAAAGATGGTGGGAGACAGTAGGGGAGCTGGGAGGAGGGTTAGGGGAGTGGTGCTTTGGGGTAAGAAGTTGGGCTGAGGCTGAGGGGTGGGGGAGAGCTGCCCAAGTGCGGTCACCTTTGCTCAGTGACGGAGCCTCGAAGCTTGGCCGGGGCTGAAGGAACTACACGGGTGTGGGTGAGGCAGGCTAGGCAGGATGGCTGCGGCCGGCGAGCTGGGGACGGGCAGGGCCGGGGGCTGGCCCTCTCCCTCTAACTGATGATCTGCCGAGGTCGTCCGTAGCCTGTCATGCCAGCCTGGGAGGCCCCTCTGTTGCTGCCCATCTGTAGGCCAATGACATGCTTGCCCTCCTGCAGTTGGCTCTCTGTGAATTCCCTCTTATGCTCCTGGGCTTTCCTAGAGGTGGGGAAACCAGGATAAAGACTCACCGGGACTGTACATTTTCCACCTGGGTTCTGTTTCCTCTGTCACTTCCTAGCCTCATCCCATGTGCCCCATCTCACTTCTCTTGCTTCCTTCATCTAGCTTGCCCCCCGGGGCCAGGGACACTGGCAAGCAGCAGGGACCCATCTTCCCCCTCGCCTAGACCTTCACTTTGTACCTTCCGACCCTGCTGCCCCGCCTCCCTTGGCTTAGTGGTTAGCCCAGGCCACCCCCCATCTCACACAGAGACACAAGCTTAGTGCACAAGGAACCCCTGGTGGCCACGTACTTCATAAACCAGTTGGGGTCTCCACGGTAGTACCCATCATTCTTGGTCACTGCCAAGCTGCCCAGGGCCATCAGGGTCCTCTGCACCGCTGCCAGGTCTTTACCTGGGAGAAGAAAAAGGGATGGGGGGTGACCTTCAGGACCATGTACACGGGACTCCATGGCAGGGCCTGCCCCGCCTCTCTGAAAACTGGCCAACCCCAAGGGCTAAGGAGGCTGCAGTAGATCCTAGGATGCCCTTGAGTATGGTTGGCATTCCCACTCTGCAGACCTGTTGTCGTGGCATGCCTGGGTCATCCCTTGTCCTCTCTGCCTCAGCTTCCTGTCCTCCACCTGCCTCCTCCACCCCTCTTCTCTCTGTACCTTCAAAGAGGTCAACAGTCTGGAACATGTCAGTCTTGGTGACCCCGTAGTCCTCAGCTGCCTTCAGGAACTGAGCCACCTGCTCCATCTGCTTGAAGACCATGGAAGGAGGGTTCTCGGGCACCTTCACTGGCTTGGAGCCATCAGGGTACAGGCTGTTCACCAGCTTGCTCAGAATCTGCCGGGCAGAGAACTCAGCTTGGCACTCCGCTCGGGGTGCCTGCCCCACAAGCCCAGCAGGATGGTGAAGCTCCAGCCCCCCTGCACTTCTGTGAAGTGCCACTCACCACGCCATTCTTCAGCCAGACCTGGAAGCCCAGGCGCCCGCGGTCCGGGCGCCCCACATCTGGGCCACACTGCGCTATGATCCACTCCACGAGCCGCTCCTCCAGCTCCTCGTCATACTTCTTCTCAATTTTGGATTGTACTTCGCGGCTCATGCCATAGGAAGGACCCTTGTTGGCCATGTTGTGGGAGAGCTAAAGCAGCACCAGCCAGAGAAGGGAGAAGGTCAGAGGATCAGAGAACCAGCTCTGCTCTCACTTGTGCTAGGCAGGCCTTGGAGCTCCTAGGGGGATGGGCGGGGGGGGGGGGGGCCCATCCATCCTAGACATTTATTTAGCTCCCCTGGTATCCTCATTTTGTTTTCATGGCACTGCCCATCATCCCCTCTGTCCAGGGAGCCTCTCTGAACTTAGGGACCAGAGAAACGGGAGACCAGATCTTTCGAAGTCTAGAGCAAGGATCAGTAAACTGACTTTTGTAAACAACCAGAGAGTAGTAGGTATTTTAGGCTTTGCTGGACATATGGTCTCTGCCATTGTAGCATGAAAGCAGCCTTAGACAATACGTAAACAAGTGAGCATGGCTTTGATCCAATAAAACTTTATTGACACAAACAAGCAGCAGGCTGCGTTTAGCGTATGGGCCAGAGTTTGACAAGCGCTGGTCTAGAGCATTCTTTCTTTGCCAAGATTGGCCACAGAGGCACTGGAGATGCCTTCCAGAGGAGGCCGCACTGCCCCCCTCCCCCGGCGCCAAAATAAAGCAGCAGGTTTCTTTGTCCAGGTAGGGGTGAGGTGGTTTGTGGGTTCTGCCTTAAGTTACAGAGTTCTCTTACCTCTCCCTCCACTTTATCCTCTAGCCCCAAAGCTGGAACTCCAAAACCCAGCTCTTTGCCGGATCAGCCCGGCCTCTGGCCTGCAGCTGCTGAAGAGGCTCACACTTACCCACCCCTGGCAAGGTCTAGGAAGCCAGCAAAACCCACGAGCCTTTGGCCAAGAAGCTGCACTTCCTCAGGTGGGCCAGGAGAGAAAGAACTGCTAGACCCATGGATTTTCCCTTGTGCCCCAGGTCCCGCCACTCTAGTAGCTGAGTAACCGAGGAGCCAGAGTCCTCGGGGGACATCCCAGAGCCAAGAATCTGCCAGCCAGAACATGGGGAGCCCCTCCCTGTGCAGACCAGCAGCAGCTGCTGTCCTGAAGGCCTGGGGCTGGCACTGCTCGGGAGAGCTCCAGGTGTCACGGGGGGTGGTGCCCAGAGCTCCCTGGGAGAGCCCTCCGAGAAAGGGACCAGATGAGGCCAGACCCATCACCTGGCCTCGGAGAGGTCAGAGGTTGGGAGGGAGAGAGTGGTCTGAGGATGGGGGTAGTCCGCACGCTCCCCGACTCCCTCTCTTGCCACAATCAGACCCTCTCCCCACTCACCACCGTGGAAAGCAGAGTGAGCGTCCTCACTTGCCATGGTCCCCAGTCAGCTGCCCTACCCTTCCTTCCCCCAGAGCTGACAACTTTCCTGCATTCAAGTTCCCCATCTGTGCACGGAGGAGGATGTGATCCATCTCAGAGGGCTGTGCCTTCACCCAGGCACTGTCTGGGACTCCCTCCCAGCATCGCCTCCTGCTGGTGACCTGGGGGAGCCGGCCCCTGACCCAGGGACTGAAACAGCGTTCTTCCCAGCCGCCCTCCACTCCTTTTCCAAGTCATCCCCTGAGGGGACAGCAAAGCTTGAGACAAAGAACACGAGATGGATTCATCTAAATTCCAGCTATTGGGCAACTCACTTCTCTCGGATTTGGAAAGACCCAGAGGGCTGGGCCACCTTTGAGCGCCACCACCCATCTCCCCCTCCAGCTGACCCCAGAGAATCCAAAAGCGGTCTCTGCTCTGTTTCCCTATAAACAGCCCAGCCCCTTCCTTCCCCACCCTGCCGTGTGTCTCACACCCTGCCTCCCAATCACTGGGGGTCAAAGACTAGTGGTCAAAACCCACAAGTCAGCTGGGACCAGGTGACTTCGGCCCATCCTTCATCCTGGCCCCGGCTCAGCCTTCACCCCACCAGCCCAGGCAGGCAGCATGCATCCCGGGGGTCCAAGCACCCACCACCTTCCATAAGCCTATCCTCCTGGTACTCTCCACCCCACCTGCCCTCCCATTTGCCCTCCCTCCCAGACGGTGGGCTGGGCCTGCGAGGAACAGGACGGAAGCAGAGTGCCCCCCCCACCCCCCGCCGCCCCCACCAGCGTTCAGTCTAGGAGATTCAGAGCAGACAGTGAAGGTATCGAGGCTCACGGTGACAAGGACACAAAGTTGCAGCCCGTAGTTCTAGAGACAACATTTGGATTTTGATCAGAACAGGGAGGGGGATGAAAGGCACCCCACCCCCACCCTTCTCCCTCCTGGTGAAGAGTCTTGAAGTGGAGAATTCCAAGAAATCCCTCTCAGTCCTCTGACTAAGACCCCCCCAGTCCCACCTTGATGCTGCTGGGAAGAGGAGAGGGAGAGGGTTGCCGGCCAAGCCACCCAGAGGCCTTTCTAGATAAAGCCTCCTGGGACAGGACAGGCAGAACAGCCTGGCTGCGCTTTGATCCTCCTGCCCTGTGGCTCCTGTCAGCTTCCCCTCCCCCGAGAGAAAGAATAAAGTACAGCTGTGAAGGGGCAGCGTGCACTTGCTACCACAGGACCCCACAACAACTAGCAGAACCAGGGGTCTCTCCAGGACCCCTGGGCCCCCTCTCTCTTCGAAAGAAGACACAGCTAACAGGAGTGAGCGTCGAGCGTCTGTGGATCTCTGACATGGCAGGAAGGTGGGCTCATCTCAGTTCTGGGGACAGAGAAGAGCGGCCCTATTCACTGCCGCCCTTTGGATAGCAACCACTGAGGGGAAGCAGCCAGACCTTTCAGGAAGGGCCCCGGGTCCCAGGCCCACTCAGGCCAACGCTGCAAAGTTCCTGCAGGGCCCGCCCCTCACCCCTCTCTCTGCAGTGGGGTCACCTCCCATTTTCAGAGGATGGAAGGAGCCGTGTGTCCGGAAAGCGGCTCTCATGCAGTTCCCCGCGCCCTGCCACGCCTGCCTGTGGACCTCCCCGCTGCCTCAGTGGCTCCCTGGGGCTTCTCTCTTGCTGCTCAGGCCCTGGGTACCCGCCCGTGGGCCCCTGCTCTCCAGCACTGATGTATTCGCACACCTCCTCGCCTCCTTGTACAGCCTCCTAGATGGACACCAAACAGAGCCTTGTGTCTAACCCAACACCTTGAGCCCATCACCCACCCCATAGGCATGACAAGGGCTGAATACAGGGAGTCCCCCTCGCACCCCTGTCGTCAGGGTCTTCACCATCAATCCCTCTGCATCAGCCAAGTCATCCTAAACATTTCAACCAGCCTGAGGCTGCCCAGTCCAAGCAATATGGGATTCTAGTAACCTCACCACCCCCATCAAGTAGGACCACTTCCCCATCTGGAGATCAGGAATGCCCGCTGATGGAGAGGGTGGTCTTCTCCAGCTGAGGAGCTGGAGACCAGGACCTCTGAGGGCCCTGTCCCCAGTATACCCACTGCTACCGTCAAGCCCTAGCCTACCTTCCCTCCAACCCGGGGATACATGCACTTACAGGGGTTCCTCGGGGCTCGCAGGAGGGAAGGAGCTCTCCGTGTCTGAACTTGGACAGACAGGATGGGGCGCTGGCTGAGTGGGGGGTTTAAAGGGCTGCTGCCGTGGTGATGTCAGCCTCCCCCGCTGGCTCACCCCTCGGCCCCCTCCCTGCTAGAAGAACCCAGCCTGTTCCCCACCCCCCGGCCCCCCCAGTGACTCCACACAGGCTCCATATTTGGGGAAAGACACCAAGTTGGAGCAGTCTGCCGGGGGCTGCCCGAGACATTCTCTGCGTGCTTTGGAGATGGAGCGGGCGGGGCGGAGCTGAGCTGCCGAGGCCGGGAAGCCGCCGGGGAAAAGCCTTTTATGGACAGGACCATGAAGGCCTTCCCTGCTCTCTGGACTTAGGGCTGCTCCTTCTTCACTGCTCCCTGCCCCCTAGTTTGACGACAGGGGAAATTCAAAAGGGTCTGGCCAGAGAGAGGGGAAAGAGCTGTGGGGAATCCATCCCTGAGGCTGGTGGTGGACCAACCAGCCACCCTGTCCTGGGGGTTTCACTCTCCTTAGAGATAGGAGCTACGACATGCCAGGCAAATGCTTTGCAAATGCTCTCATTTAATCCTCAGGGCTATATCGTGGGAGCATAGTTACTAACCTCATTTTCAGATAAAGAAACAGGTTCAGGGGCGCCTGGGTGGCTCAGTTGGTTAAGCGACTGCCTTCGGCTCAGGTCATGATCCTGGAGTCCCGGGATCCAGTCCCGCATCGGGCTCCCTGCTCGGCGGGGAGTCTGCTTCTCCCTCTGACCCTCCCCCCTCTCATGTGCTCTCTCTCATTCTCTCTCTCTCAAATAAAAAAAAAAAAAGAAAGAAAGAAACAGGTTCAGAGTGCCTGAGTAAGCTCAAGGCCACGTGCGGGGGGTTGGGGGGGGCGCACGAGTGGCGGAAGCTGGGTGTCCCTGCTGGCCCCCGTGTGGGAGGGGACTGGCTGGCAGACTCACTCCTTCAGTCATCCCACCCTGCTCAGGTTGAGAGCTTTCGGTGGGGGGGGGGGTCTTGAGTTCCCTGCTTTAGCTGCGGGTGGAATCTGGGGGCTTAGCGGCAGCTCAGTCCACCCTGGCCCCTATCCAGGCGGTTTCTAAGGCCTGGCAGGGCTGAGACACCAACACTGGGCGGGAGGCTCAGAGGCTGCTATCCTCCCTCCCTCCCTGTGGAACAGTCCCTACCTACCCTAGAGAACAGACTGGGCTCTATCACTCCTGGAAGGAGACCCACTCTTATGTGGCTTGCACCTGGCCTCAGGGGTCTGGGGAAAGGGTACCCGAAGGTGAGACTACCAGTGGGGTCTCTTGGGCTGCCCACTGTGAGGGCACCCCACCCCTTTCCCTAGGGCGGCCTGGCAGGGAGGAGCTAACACTCTCCACCACACCCTGGACACCCTCCAGGAGAGGGGCAGCTGAGCTTGGCACTGGGCAGTGGACGGCGGAGGGGACGCCCACCACAGCCAGCCTCCTAACACCTGAGCCCAGTGACGCAGAGCCGGAGTGCCCCCCAGTGGTGTTTGCTGAGAAGTGCAGGGAAAAGGGCGGGGGATCTAGAGGGCAGCGCCCCTCTGCTTAGGTCTGAATTCACCAGCTTCCTGGCCCCCCAGATCTTGGCCTCCTAGGCCTGTTGGAACTGAAATCAACTTTCTAGGGTCGTTTCCAAATTCCCTCTTCTGGGAGCCCGCCTGCCCTCTGCGTGCGCCTTTAGCCACCATACAGTCTCCATCTTGGGTCCCCCGAGGACCAGCCCCGCCTCGGCCTGCATTCTCCTGGCCATTACAGTCACATCAGGCAGCACTGGCCGCACTCGCAGCCGGCCAGGCTGGGAGAGGCTCAGGCCAGAAGGGAAGCCGGCCTGATTTGCAGGTGAGGGGCCAAGTGGGCAGAGGCTCTGCCATTTGCCAGGTAAGGGGGGGCGGCGGCGGCGGCGGCGGCGGCGTGAAAACTTCTTCACTCCACCATCTTCACTGCCCAACACGGTGCCTGGCACAGAGCAGGCCCCTGGTATATGTTTCCTGAGCTGATGCGGTTGCTCAAAGGGGAGGAGAGACACGGGGGACTCGAGGACACATGGGGAAAACAAGGGAGACTCTCTTCTGTTGAAAAGAGAAAGGCAGACCACAAGAGCTGCGAAATGGAGGGCCTCTGTCCCACCCTTGCTTCTCAACACCTCCACCCAGAACGGGGGAGCAAACAGGGGCCTGAGAACCGCGTCTGGCTGTTTCTTTAATTGAATGCAGACTCATTCATAGAAAACAGAAATGCAACCACAGCCTGGAAACAGACATTAAACGGAGTTCTGAAAAGAGGTCCAGATCCACCTCCTCTCCCCAGCTCCAGGGAGAGCTATAAAAACAAGTTGGGCAGAATAAAACACACTCCCATCCCCAAGGCAGAGGCCCAACCTGGCCTCCCCCAGTCTTGGCATCTGGAATGGACCAGGTAGGGTGACGGGGATCGAAGGACCAGAGCAGCTAGGCGCCCAGAGCTGGGGCAACTCAGTGTAAACTCCAAAGTTTCCTACACATACGTGTGTGTGACTAACACAAAACTTGGCCGAAGACAGGACGGAAACACAGAAGCCAGCCCTGGGTCCTAGAGTGAGGCTGGACCAGGGACACGGAGGGGAGTATCGTGTCCCTTCCTGAGCCTCCTTCTAAGATAGGCACTGGGGCTCCCACGGCTGTGAGGAGGCAGGAGAAGCTGGGTGCCTCATGTACCCCTCCTTTGCCCCTGGACATTCCTGGGCAGTGTCAACGGCTCTGGAAGGCCCCCAACTGGGGCTTGGCAGGACGGAGGGCTGGGAAGAAAAAGGAAGGGAAGGGGGGGATTTGTCTCTCCCTCCAATCCTGGTGCCAACATCAGTCTGGGGGCTGACGGGATAGGAAGGTGACCTCTGAATTCAGCCCCTCAAATCAAGGCGACTCTCCCACGTGGACTGACCCTTACTCCTACAGAGCCAGTCCCAAGCACAGGTCAGAGGGGGGAGGCTGCACTGCGTGCAGCCCCTCTTAGGCCTTAGCACCAAAAGCCTGGCACCAGCTGGCTGGCCTCCAAAATCCTTCACCCCCATTCATCCCGACTTGAACGGGCAGTGATGGCAGTCAGGGACAGCCCCAAAGGGCGGTGGGACCCTGGCGCAGGACAGAGAATCAGGCCCAACCAGGCCCTGGATTGGAGCTCGGGAAGAAGGGCTTGGGGTCGCAGGCTCCTGGAGAAGGGAAGGACGGGCAGAAGAGATGAGATGGGCAGGGCAACACCACTTCCCTCCTTCCTCCTGCAAAGGGACAGATGGGAGAGCCAACAGACAGGGCCCGTGAGAGGCCCTCAACACTGAGAAGCAGAAGCCAGTGGCCAACATCTGGGGCTCTAGGGGAGCAGGCCTCCTCCCCGGCAGAGGGCAGATGCAGGGCTCACGGCCCCCGCCACGACTGTCCCAGGCCAAGCGTGGGCTAGACCTCGCTGTCCCGCCACCACCCACACTGGGCCGCAGGGCGGGGACTCACACCCCCAGAGCTACGGAGGCTCTGGGCAGTGAGGCAGAGGAGCTCGGGGGCCCCTGTGAGGAAAGCAAGGGGCCTGGCTCCTGCTAGAAGACGTAGATCTTGTCCCGCTGCACGGTGTCCAGGTCGTCGTCCAGCGTCAGCAACACCTGGGGGGGCGGGGGTGGACGCCGAGTCAGGCGCAGGCCGCCAGGCAACCTGGGCCTCTACCCACCCCCGTGCTGGGGCAGGGCAGCCTCACGGACCAGGAATGACCCAAACATGGCAATGGAGGACAGGAAGTGCCAGATGTCGTGGTCGTCAAAGAAGTCCAGGAGGATGCAGTCGCGGTTGTGCTCCCGTGACTCCGCAGGCGTTTTCTGGGGAGGGATAACGGGGAGAGCTGCCTGGGACGCTGCCCACCCAACCGGGGCCAGACCTGGCCTGCGGCTCCCTGCGTCTGCCCTGCTGCGGCGCCAGGCGCACACCCCCTCCTCCCGACTCACCCTTGCCCTGTCTCCCACATCTGAGAATCGGCTCTTTGTTGCAGATTTCTCCCCGAGGATGCTGGCTTCTGCCCTTTCCTTTCCCTTAGACCCTCCTCCCTCCGATTCTTCTGCCCTGTATCCGAGCAGTGGGGTGAGTTACCTCGAGATGCTAGAAGACCTCGGAAGCCTCCTACCTTGGGTCCCTGCCTTGGAATCAGCACCTGCAGGCTCACTCGTTCTCCAGAGCGTTCTCGGCGGGTCACCCCCCGTCCCCGCCCAAGGACAACAGGAGCCATGACTGTGGGCCACGACCTAAGGCTGCTCAGGGTCCTCCCTGCTCCCCCATAACCCTATCCAACCAACACCGACTGGACAGCACTGTGTCTGGGGCCGTCTGTGCCAAATGCTGAGATGACAGTGACTGTTCTGCCCTCGGGAGTTCACAGTCTCACTCAGTTCCCAAATTCCTGCTCTCGCTGACCCCGAATCTGCCTCGTCTAGTTCTGCCTCTGGGTCATGACTCCGGTCACAGCATCGCTGGGCCACAGGGCCCTTTCTCATCACCCAAGGCCTTTAGGGCCATGAGCAAGGTCTGCCTCCACCAGGGAGCTTTCCTGGACCTCCTCTGTCCTCGCGTCCATTCCCCCTTCCTGTCTTGTCTATATGCTTCGCCTTGTGTATCATATTGCAAAGAGCAGTCCAGGAACTGATGGTCTCTCTCTCTCTCCTGAACTAGATTATAAGTACTTCAAAGGCAGAGACTCGGCCAGACTTGGTTCTGATCACAGAATCGAAACGTGATTCATGGCAGGTGCCTATGAGGCAGAGGGGAGAGCCTGGTACTTCTGGTTTCAAACCCCAGCTGTGCCACTCAAGGGCTGTGTGCCCCTGGGCAGGTCCCTTGGCCTCTCTGAACCTCAGTTGCCTCATAGGTAAAATGAGGGGAAACCCCCATGCTGGCATGTTGAATGTCAGGAGGGTGAAGTGGGAAGGCAGCTGTGAAAGCATGGTTAGTGCTCACAAACGATGTCTGTGAAGAGAAGTGGCCATTCATCGGCTCACAGTGAGCCTGTGGGCAACTCCCCACCCTCTCGGCGGGATCGCTACTCACCTGCCAGGTGCTGAGTCCCTGGAAGAAGAAGAAGAGTGCAAAGCCCCACACCACGGAGGTGCAGACAATGCAGAGCAGGGGGATGAGCTTGATCCGTTCCCCACTGCGTAGCTGGGCGGGGAGGGAAGAATAGCCTGAGGGCCAGACCCTGGCCCAGTCCGTTTCCCTGCCTGCCCTTCGTGCCACTTCTCAGCATACAGGATGGATCCTTCAGGAAGCCTTCCTAGATTCACACCCTCACCTCGAATAGCTACACAGTTACCTTGTCCCACACCAGCAGCCTGGTGTCCTCACCCCTGATGTCCACCCTGGCTAGGCCTCCATGTGCACAGAGCCCCATGCTGGCGGGGTACACTGGCCAGGGGGCTCTCCTTGGGCAGAGGCTCCTCTCAAAACTGGAAGGCAGAAGGGTCCCTGCAAAGCGCCCGGCCGTCAGAGGTCCCTGCCTCTGCAGACCTGGTGAGCCCCAGCTCAAACCCCTCTGCACCGCACGGGGCTCTTCCCTCCTGCAGGGCCATTCCTGGAGTAGGGAAGGGTCTCTGGATACAGCTGGAATACATGCAAGAGACTTTGGCCTCTCCCCTCCTAGACCTCATCGGCAGAGATGAAGGAAAAAGTCCCACTCCCTCTCAACGCTACCCTGAAGCAGGCTGTACCCAGCTCCGTCCTGCAAAGGCAGGGCACCTGGCGGAGGAGGCTCAGCAGCCCCCACTCACCTTCATAATAATGTAGAAGGCGAAGTACAGAAGCAGGTTGCAGATGCCAATGGCCAACAAGTAGGAGGCGAAATCATTGGGGCGCATGATGAGCCCATAGGCAGCTCTGGCAAAGGGAGGAAGAGCTGGTGAAGCAGGGGAGGGCCAAGAGCAAGAAAGGGGCTCTCCCTCACCCCTACCCCACATTTTATTATGATGTGAGCCTGGGTTCAGAGGCCCACAGAAATTCTAGAACCCGAGGTGCCAACATCTCTCTCCTGAGCCCCCATTTCTCATGCCCAAAGCTTAGAATTTGTCTGTGGACCCCAAGGCAGCCAGTGGCTGGCCCAGTCCCCAGCTGTCCGCCCAGCCAGGCTACCACAGACAATGGCCAGACTCACAGTGACCAGTTGATAATGTTGCCCATAACCAGCAGCACCATGCGGTCCTGGAGGGAAGCAGAGACACGGGGACTGAGAGGGGGAAGAGAGACAGGGAGAAAAGTGGAAGAAGGCCCAAGTCAGCCAGTCCCCACCCTCCCCTGGGCTCTCAGCGGCACACACCCCCCCCCACCCAGAGGAACAAGAGCAGATGGAGGAGGAGGGCTGGGGAGCTGGGCTGGTACCACATAGAGGGGCCCGCTGCACTGCCGGATGCAGTCTGTGTAGAGCACGTGGAGGATGCGGCGGCAGATCCCCGAGTCTGCAAGAAGGGCAAAGTGCTGACGGGCACCCCTCTTTCCCCGGCCCCTGGCCCGCGCAGCAGAGAGAAGCCCAGGCCTTCGGAGGGCACGGCTATGCCAACCCTCATCTAATTCCTCACTCTGTGATTCTTCCAGGACCCCCAGCCAGAGGGCAGAACCCAAAGTTGGCAGTGAGTCCGGGTCCCCGAGGCCACCGAACCCTCATTCTGTGGGGCCCAACTGCCCCCCTCCACGCCCTGCCCCGGGCATGCCCTCACCCAGCTTCCAGCGGCCCATGTAATAGAGCTGGGTGCTGAGGAGCAGGGTGGCGATGATGTGAATGACCGAGAAGACGATCCAGAACGCTGTGTTCCCTTTGCCGAACACCTGTCGGGGGGCCGCCGTCGGCAGGGCTGAGCAGGCGCTGAGGAGAGCCGCTCCCCCAGCCCGCCCTTCCTCCCGAGGAGCGGGGCTCGGAGCAGGGGCCGTGGGTGCACGCACACGTGTGCACCTCCCCTGCGGGGCGGGCGCCAGGGCCAGGGCCTCACCACGCCCAGCACGGAGAAGAAGATGACGACGGCCAGGCAGGCATAGGCGCTGTAGGCACTCGCGTTGATGTCTGGGTGTCGCTTCTGGTAGAGCTTCAGCATGCAGAGCCCGGCAATCATGTACATGAATGACGTGTCTGCGTTGGGGACGGGAACGTGAGCTGCGAGCACATCCTCCGAACCGCAGCAGGGGGCCCCCAGCCCCAAGAATCCGGGTGGCAGAGAGAGCCCCCGCGCCTTCTCGTGGCCACAGAGCGAGCTGCCGGCGCGCTGACATTTGAACTCCAGTCCCGTAACTGTTCCTAGGACACCGCACCGCCGCCCCCTGGCCGGCACCCAGCCTGACCTCCCCTGACAACACGGGCCATAGTCTGAGCACCCTGAGGTCAGGGACCATAGCCCAATTATGTTCGTTTTCTCGGTGTTTACCCGTGCCTTTCCACAGAACACACAACGAACGAGTGTGGTTGCACCGAGCTGCCTCTTTTCTATAAACTAGGACATGTGTGTCCACAGGAAGCCCAGCTCCGGAGTCTCCCACAGGGCTGAGTGCTGGGGATCCCGGCGGGGAGGACCTCAGACAGGGCCTGGCTCTCGGTGCAGCCGGGGAAGAGGGAGGCCCCACTCACCAAACTGGAAGTTGGTGTAGTTGGGGCAGACATGATAGCAGGCACTGAGCAGCCCCTCCATCATCAGCGCTGTGCCCATAGCATAGAACAGGCCGAAGTGTTTTGGGATCCCACATTCCTGTTGGGGAGAAGTGAAGGGAAAGAGGAGGTGAGGCAGGAGGGAGTGGGGGGCGGGGAGGGAGAAAGGGCAGAACCGAAGAGAGGGCGAGCAGGAGAGAGGAATGGAGAGGCACGTGGGCAGGGCAGGGCAGGGCCGGGCGGGGCCGGCCTGCTAGAAGGGCCTGGAGCCACGGCCTCAGCGGCAGGTGCTCTCTCACCAGGGCGTGGAGGTCATTGCGCAGCAGGGCCCGGTTGTGGTTGATCTCCCGCTGCAGGATGATGAGCAGGAAGAGGAGCCCCAGCAGGATGTACCCCAGGTTGCTCAGGATGTTGTTGAAGGCGCTGGAAGGGGCGACAGGGGGCGCTTGGCCTTGGCCCCATACTCTGGCCTCTTCCCCACCTAGGGCAGCCCTGGGCAGAGCGCCGGCCCCCACTCCCCCCATACCCTAGCTCAGCCCCGATCTCCACCTGAGGTTGCCCAGCGGGTGGGCGCAGAGGAAGTTGTAGTAGCAGATGTCCTGATTCCCGGTGACATTCACCACCTGCAGGGGAGCGGCAGGGGCTGCTAAAGCACCTGACTCGACCCAGAGCCCAGGCGAGAGGGAGCCAGGCCCAAGCCCGGGCCACACCACACAGTCCCACGCGGCAAGCGGCTCGCGGGCACATCCGTGCGCCGGGCCAGCCCTCTCTCACTGCCCCCCCCCCCCCCGGTGCTAGGTGGAGCCCAAGATCATGGGGCATGACCGCGACAGAGGGTCTTGCCTCACAGCACAGAGAAAAGGGAAGAGAAACCGAGACCTATCAAGTCCCATGGGCCTAGTTGCGTAAGCCCTGTGACAAGCTGCGGAAAGTGCCGTCACTGTTGCGTGGCTGCCCCATTTTGCAGATGAGAACACTGATGCTCAGGGAGCTCAGCTCACCCAGCCCATGAGGCAGACTTAGGATCTGAACCCGGGTCCTGTGACCTACGACCTGTACGCACGCCAGAGCCCCAAGCTGGGACGCTGGGCGAGGGCGCTCCGTACGGGCCCAGGGGAGCCGCTCACCGTCTGGTACGTGATCACCAGCTGCACCACAGGAAGTGCATAGAAGACAGCGATGGTGGCGATGTTCCTGCGGAGTGGGAGGGCGGCGGTGAGGAGGCAGGACCCGAGACGCCGCCACCACACCACCCTGCCAGTAACAGGAAGCCCGGCCCCCGCGGCCCGCTCACCAGAAGTAGATCTGGTACTTTTTCCGAAGGATGCGTTTGTCCTTGCGTGCCAGGTCGGCCACGTAGAGGTATTGCTGGGGAGAAGCTGGAGTGAGCCCCGCTTTCCCACCGCCCGGGAGACTGGGAGAAGCCCCTCTTGCCCAGGTTAGAGGAGGACATGAGAAGTCCCCCCACCCCTCCCACAGGCCATAACTCTGCAGGGCATGGCTCAAGGCCACCCCGTTGCTGCTGGCCGATTAGTCTGGAAGGGCTGGGAGCAGAGTCGGCTTCCCCTGGAATCAATCCTGCCCCAGTTGAGCTCTTTCCCTTTGTTCCCCTAAGATGTCACCCCAGAGGGAGATGTGCTGGGGCCTGAACACAGAATCTCCTTTCTTTGGGAAACCCACGGCCAGGGCCAGCCCGCATGGCATCAGACCTTGGTGCGAATGACATTCTTGTCCGAATCGATGTCAGTCAATGTGTCGTAGTCATCCTCCTCCACAGAGCTCATGGAGTCCAGGCGAGGCCGAGTGCCCACAGGGTCTAGGGAACGATCTGGGGTGGGCAGGAGGGAAGAGTTAACCAGTAGGCACAGAGCCCAAGGTCTGTCCCCACCCACCTGGGGCAATTGTCACAATTACTGGGCAGTGGGAAGAGGCAAACTGTGGGCTCAGAGCAGGGGTGGAGGTGGGCTCAGGCCCAGGGCAAAGGTATTGGGTGCTCCTAAGTCCTTGAGGGGAACAAGGGTGGGTTCTGGGAAGAGGCCACCAAACAGGTGGCCACCAAACTGAAGTAGGACTTCCAGGTCAGGACTCTGAGCAGACCTTGGGCCCCAGACACAAGCAACAGGACTGAATTCAGCAGAAGTCATGCTGATTAGGTGCCCAGCCGTGTGGGTTCTGAGAGGACACTGCCTTGGCCCCCACTGGGTAGAGACCCAGTGGGCTCTGGGGTGCAGGCAAGGGTGACAGGCTGCCTCTAGGAAGAGCACCTGCTCCTGTTCTTTTCTGGTGCCTTCAGAAGCTTCCTCCTGCGACCGTGCCTGACCGGAGCCCCCAGAGGCCTGGACATGACACCCCTGCCCATGGGCCCTACCCCGGCAGGCCAGAGAGTGAGGGTTTGGCAGCAAACCACAACATCTGGCCTGGGGGCGGTTGGGTGCTAGCCCACCAGCATCGAGGCCAGTGCCTGCTTCTCTCACAAGACACAAGAGCGGGCGATTATTGGCATTAGATGGGGAAGCCATGCACAAAGCGTCTCCCTGGCCCCCTGGCAGGAGCTGACTGGTGGAGCAGCACCCCCCCACCCCACATCTACCCATGGCAATGCACAGCTGCCGCATCTGGCCAAAAGGGAGGCGCCGCTTGAACTGGTCGTGCCCTTCAAAGGAAAGGGAAAGTTACCGGGAAGTGGGGCCAAGGAGGAAAGGCGGAGAGAGGAGGGGGCGGGGAGACAGCAGCCTCTCTCCCGGTGCCAGAGCCTGCCAGAAGGGGCTGGTGCCCTTCACCACGCTTCACCCAGCCTGCTCGGCCCCGCCGGGCTCACTCACCCTGGTAACCGTAGGAGAGGTCTCCGGTGCCCGTGCTGTCGACCAGGCCGTCCGTGGACCCGGAGCTGTTCTCTGCGGGGCACACGGGACGCGGTGAGGCCGGTGGGAGGGCGCGGGGACGCTGGGGTTGGGAGGGGCCTGCTGCCACTCTGCCGCCTTGGAGGGGGACGCCCAAGGAGGCCGGGCTGTGAGTGGGCAAGGACAACGTCTGGCGCCGACACGTACCGAAAGAGCCGTAGTTGTAGCCCTCATACGGGGAGCTGCCAGGGAAGGAGTCGGCGAGCACCCGAGGGTGACCTGCAAGGAGAAATCGAGGTCCCCTCAGCTCTGGAAACAGAGAGGGGCCAAAAGCCAAGGAGAAGAGAGAAGAAAGACTCCAGAGAGACACGGAGGGGCCACGGCAGCAGCAAAGAATAAGCACCTATCCTGACAAACACACCTCCCACCGCCAAAGGCTGCCCCAACCTCCCACTGTGTCCCCGTGGAAACCCTGGCCATCCTTTGTCCTCGCTATGGTGAGGGGGGGGAGGTCAAGGAATCGATGGGTCTAAATGGCCAGCTAGGACAGCGAGCATCGGCCAGCCCAGGTCCCACCCAGACACCCCCGTGTGTCCGCTCCCTCCCCCATTCTGGACCTCAGCTCCTCTGCCCACAGCACCTGGAGCTTACCAAGGAGAGAAGCTGAGAGAGAAGGTCCCAAGCAGGAAGGAGGATAGACAGAGAGGGAAGGATGGAAGAAAAGGAAAGAGAATGAAAAGTTAATAATCGCCCAGACGGTGAGCTACATCGCCTGAGGTGGACAGTGTAGCCAGACCCAGAGAATGAATCGAGTGGCAGCCGTTAAGGTGGGCACGTTAGGGTCACAGGGGTACAAGAGCCCAGGCCCGTTTCCATCTGTAGAGTGTTATTCCCAGTCTGAATATCCAGAAGCCCCAGCTGGCCTTTCCTCCTCCAGCCCCCAAGGGATCCATCCAGCAAAGCACAGAGCAAACTCTGCCCTCCCTGCCCAGGCCCTCTGGAGGTACCGCTTTCGGGGCAGGCTCGGTCCATGGCCACCAGAAGCGTCTTCTTCCTCTGCCTGCAGAAACAGAATCCAGAGGCAAACCAGAGGGGCAGGACGAGGATCCCTCCAATGCTGGGCCGGCCTGCCTTCCACCCTCTCCACCCTCTCCACCCCATAACCCTGTCCTCCATCTGTGATCTTAAGGTTCCTCCCAGGCTGGGAAGCAATGTGCGGTTTCCCTACTTGGGTAGGAGGTTGAGGGCAGGGGTTGGTTTCCAGAGGAGAGGCCCATGGACCACCGACCCTAAAAGTTAGGACCTGCCTTCCTATGCCCCATGATGGTGCGGACCGTGACCCCGGGCTGGCTCAAATCCTGCCAGGCCAGCTCCCCTGCTCGACCCACCCCAGTAAAGGGGGACGCCCGGCAGCCCCGCTTTACCTCCAATTCTCCCAACAGGCCAGGAGGATAGTCAGCAGATAGAAGGAGAGAAATATGCCCAGGCAAAAGAGCATACCACCAACATAGGCCTCAGCTGTCGGGGGAGGGGGGAAGGAGGAAGATGAGCACACCAAACCTTCCAAGACCACTCGTCATGGCAGACGAGCGCCCAGCCACAGCTCCCTCCACCTCTTCCCTCAGTGACCTGGGGGGGTGAGCAACAGGCAGGTCCCCAAATATGCCAAACTCTGACATGACTCCTGCCTTCACTCCTGTTGCTCCCTCGGCTAGAATTTTCTCCTCTCCCTCTTCCTCAAAAACTCCATCCTGTTTCCAAACACAGCTCGGGGGGCGGGGGGGCGTTGTGTCCTCCAGGAAAGCTGCTCTGTCCTGTGGTCCCAGTGACCTGTCCTTTGCCCTTCATAGCTCTCAGAACGCTGCGAGCCAGAGGACTCAGCCAGAGCATAACACCCGGCACACAGAAGGCGCTCGATAAATATTTGTTGGATGAAGAATCCATACAAGAGAGGAGCTTCTTTCCCCTCCCATTACAATCCCTTATTTTTATCTTATATTTTCCAGTTTACAAAGGGCTCCATCCAATCACTCAGTAAATATTTATCGAGGATGACTAAGGGGCCTACTACTTTCCTGCTAATTTTGTGCTAAACCTCACAACTTGGTAAGACCACCGGGACAGATCCTATAACCCACCACGATAGAGACAGGGAAACTGAGGCTCAGTGAGATTGCACTGCTCACAAGGGGTGGAGAGAGAACAGGAACTCAGTACATCAATTGTTAGTCTCGACTCTACCACATCACTCAGGGACCCACCTCCAGCCCGCCCATCGTGAAGGCTGCCAAGAACACTCCCCCTTCCAGGCCCGCCAGTCTGCCATGTAGGTCTCCCTCCCCCTCCCCCAGGTCTGAGAGGAAGAGCCACTCAGCCACCCACACTCACACGTGACTGCTCGAGATACCACCACAGACAGGGTTTTCTGGCGGTGCCCTTGATCAACCGGTTCATCTGGAAGCAAAATGTCAAACAAGTAGCCGCCTGGAGCTTGGCTAAAGTTTGTAGGACCAGGCCTGGGAGAGTCCAGGGCCAAAACCCCAAACCCGGCAGAAGCCCCCACCCCGCATCAGCCACACAGGTTCTTCTACCTCCCGGGGAGCGACCGAGCCCTCCCCAACCCTGGCCAGGCCAGGGCACACCGTGTACCTTCTACAAAGGGGTAGAAAGGCAAGGAGCCCCCACAGGCCTGGTCTTCAGTCTTCACCACCACCACCACGTAAAAGCTATTGCTGGGGAAGTCTTTGCGCTGCAGGATGATGATGATGATGATGATAAAACCGTCATCACCATCGATCATCATCAAAATCAATCAACAAAATACACACATAATTTTACTCAGCCCTCACTAAGATTCCTACGAAATAAGTACTATCATTATCCCTATTAGGCCTTAGGGTTACACAGCCGGTAAGTGGTAGAGTTATCTGGCTCTAGAGCCCAAACCATGACCCTATGCTCTAGCCAGGTGAGCAAATGTGTGTATGACCTACCACCGTGAAGCCCATGGGTGCCCCATTACGGTCTGGGCATCAGCCAGGAGAACGAGTGGAGGGGCCCCTACTGCCTCCTAAGTTGCAACTCACATGTTGTGAAGTGAACATAATATGGCTTCACCCTCCCTGCCCCTAGCACAGGTTTTAGCCTTCACCAAGGGCAACACTCAGCATCAGCCAGGGCCCTTTTCCCTCTCTCTCTCTCTCTCTTTTTTTTTTAAAGATCTTACTTATTTATTTGACAGAGAGAGAGAGCTCAAGCAGGAACGGCAGGCAGAGGGAGAAAGCAGGCTCCCCGCCAAGCAGGGAGCCTGATGCAGGACTCGATCCCAGGACACTGGGATCATGACCTGAGCTGAAGGCAGATGCTTAACCGACTGAGTCACCCAGGCGCCCCCCTTTCCCTCTCTTAGCTATCATTACAGTGAATGAAATAAATATGACAGCCAGAAAGGGTACTCTGCTCTTTCCTACTCCCCAAGGTGATTGGGATGATGATTCAACCCTCACATAAATTGCAGAGCCCCAAACCTCAGGGACTGGCAGGCCAAGACTCAGTCTTATCAGTAGAGTAGAAATGGGGTAGGGGTGAAGGAGCAAGGGTTTGGAAAGCTCAGCACCTGGCTACATCTCCCACAGGGCCATGCGCATTTCCTACCTGCACAGTGATGGCGGCCTTCTTGGTCATAGTCTGGTACATGCCGATGAAGGCTACGTTGTTGTCTAGATCATATACAGGGCACTACAGAGTGAAGAGGGGAGAGGCGAATGGGCAGGAACCTGGGCCCTGGGCCCCCTCTTTAGCAGCCCTGCTACCCACTGGTGGAGAGCAAGAAAGAGCAGGCAACTTACCAGGACATCCTGGATGGAGATGACTGAGCAGGGGAAGGCCTTGTTGGAGGTCACCTTGACAATCACCGAGTCCACTCCCTCCGGGAACTCATACTTGAAGTACTGAGGGCACAGGAGGGCAGGGAGAGACCCATCTCATGAGGATGCTCTCTCTGTCCCTCTAGAAGGGAACAGTGTATATCCTCTCAGGGTTGAGCAGTGGAAGCTCTCTGGGGAGAAGGACCCTGACCCTAAGCAGCCCTATTACATCACTCCTCTCAACTTCAGATGGGCACTCAGGATAGTGTCCCAAGAGGCAAGGAGGAGAGGTGGCAGCTAGACCCCATGCCTCTGCAAGTCCCACGCGGCCTGTCCCCTGACCACCTCAGGGCCAGAGTCCTTCCATGGCAAGGGGACAGCCAACCTGGGATTCCCAGCAGGGTCTGCCGACCACTCCCGCTCCCATGTCACCACTTCTCCTCCCAAGGGTCTGTTGCCTGACAAATCTTACCTGGGGCTGGGCTGCTGTGGTATTGAAGCTAAACTGCTCCCCAGTCCTGGAGGGAGAAAAGCCCCCCCATCACGGTCACTCCCTGAGCTTGGCAAGGAGGCCAGGCCTGTGGTCCCCTGGCATTGTCCTTGCACACCTGAGCACGAAGTCGTCCATCCGGCTGACCCGGAGCTGGTAGGTGGTGTTGACCAGTGATAGGGTGGACACATCCACGTAGAAGAACTGGACCTCGGACTCGTTCTTGGTGGGAGGCTGGCACAGCGTTCGCTCCACCTTTTGGTAGAGGTACTTCCGCTGATACCTATAGCCCAAAGCAGAAAGCCAGGACGTTACTACTGTCCCAGCCAGCAAGCCACGCCACAGGAGCAAGGCCCCAACTCCCCCACTCTGCTTTCCAGCTTCTCCCTACTCCTAACCCAGCTAGGCTGACAAGCTCCAAGTTGGCAGGCTTGCCACTGAGCAGCCCCTTGGTTCAGGGAACAGGGAAGAGAAACAGAGGGGCTCCTGGGTGGCCTGAGGCCCTGTATAAGGCCCTGGGTGAGGCTCTGGGCCTGGCCTGGCCGAGGCCTACCCCCCTCCCTGACCCCCAGGTCCTACTCACAGCCCTCGCAGGATTAGGGGCACCTGGAAGGACACCACAGCCTCCTTCTGGCGGACCACAAACAGCAAAGGAGCCCCCTTCTGCTTGTTCAGGACATTCACAGACACACGCACGCCTTCTGTCTGCAGAATGATATGGAAACACCCCTCAGTCAAGCCTGTAGGACTCCACCTCGGCTCCTCGGGACACACGGCTCCAGACACTGAGCCCTGCCCTCCGTCATGCTGACCGCTTTGTTCCCCCCCCCCCCAACCGCCCCCAGTCAGGCTGGGCAGCAAGCTATGCCCCTTCTTCTGCCACATCAGCCCCAGTCTCCAGGAGGGATTTGTCCCGAGTTAGAGAAGCTCTTAGAAGAGGCCCTGTCCTGGCTGGCAGGTATGTGCAGGGCAATGGGATCCACGCAACTACAGGGCCTCACTTCCCAACAGGAAACACAACGGAGACCTTGGACATCGCAGGATACCCCATACCTATCCATGTTCTTGGGATATCCACGCACAGGGACACGGGGACACAGGAGAGCAAGAAGTGTTCCTCAATTTTCTTCCTTGTGAGCCAGGAAGCCCCCACTCAACAACTAATCTGGGGGCCAGAGCCAGTGGGGAGGTGGGGAAAGAGACTGTGGAAAGCTAAGAAAGCCAAGTTCTATCCTTAGCTCTGACCAAGGGCTAGAGCTGTGGAGAAGTCACTTCACACCTCTGAGCCTTGATATCCCCCTCTGTAAAATGCAGACACTCTCACCCTTGGCACATGGAGGAACATACACAGAACAGTGGGAGCTTAAGAAAATCAATCAATCAATCAATCCTGGTAATGCTTGGTATTGGGCTGCTGAGACCCAAGCCCTAGGGCAACGTTTCCCTAAGGGGTAGAAGACCATAACTCTCAGGATGACCCCAGTTATGGGGGAGAAGGAAGAAAGGACTCCAAGCAGGAGGACATCAAACTTCAAAGAAACAGGCACTGAAGGCAGATCCTGGCCTGCCACAGAAGGCAGACCCCGCCCCATCCTGAAAAATAGTCAGACTGCTACTATCAGCTCTACCCCTTCTTAGTAAACCCCATCATGGAGAGTGTTAGGCAGGAGACCACAGAGCCAGGCTGCAAGAATTCTCCAAATCTCAGCTCTGCCCAGGGTCTAGACTTCCTAGATCTAGCTCAATCAACATTTAACTCCTGGCTGGGGAAAAAATGAAAGAGAAAGTAAGGGTGAGGTAGATTCCTCATTGGACAGAAACTTCCTCTCTCCTCCCATCCCCCTTGGAGTTGGTCTTATCTCCACCACCTTCCACTTACAAGGCCAGCTGGCTTTCTAAGGCAGAAAGAGAGCTGGGAAGTCCTGCATTCATCTCCCTGGGGAGTCTCAGCTATAACTTGGCTGGGCAGAGCCTTTCAGTCGGCCTGTCTCATTTCCTTGGGGTTTTCTGGGCCAAGCCCAGTGACTAGCCTGCTTCCCCCTGCACCCGGACGAGTGAGGCTATCAGATTTGGGGTGTTGGACCAGCCCTGCTCAGACCACAGCTGGTGGAAAGGAGGGGGTCAAAGACAAGATGGGAAGGAGACAACTTTAGAAACTGTCCAGTGGGAGCTTCAGAGAGACGCTGGTGGCAAAGCAAGGAGGACTGGTCAAGAGAGTCCAGTGCGGTTCTGGGAAAAGGAAACCCGGTGGGGTGTGGCGTTCATGGGCCTCCTAAAAGAGTAGAGGATTGACTGACTCGCGGAGCCCTGGTCCGCTCACCCACTCACCACCAACCCCCAGCCCAGCGCAGTCCAGCCCTCACCCGGTTTCGGGTCACAGTGTGGTTGAAGGTGTAGATGTTGACCAGCTCGCTGTTGACCTCATCCACGTAGGTGCGCTCAAACTCAGCGTCTTTCTGCGAGACGTTCTTGGGCCCCAGAACCCCCAGATGGCTCTCGACCGAGGCCACCAAGAGCGCCAAGAAGGGCAAGCCCAGAGCGAACATGGCCCCGGCAAGGCGGCGGTGGCGGCGGCAGCGGTAGTGGTGGGGACGGTGACAGGCGACAGAACACCTCCGGGACGGGTTGCGGCTCCGGCCGCAGCTTCCAGCATCTCACCAGGACCAGAACTTTAACCCCGGCCTGAGATTAGGAAACGTCTCCTCCCCGGAGCCGCAGAGACGCTCCTAGGGGGCCTGGCGAGCAGGGGCGGCGGGAGAGGGAGGGGAGGGTGTGGGGTACGGGCCAGCTCGCGAGGGGCAGAGCGCGGCCGGAGACCCCGCGGCCGCCGGCGGGGGCCGGGAGAGCCAGGGGGCGGCTGGTTGCTGGGAGCTTGGAGACGCCGGGGAAAGGGGAGGGAGGGACGGAAGCCGGCGGCGGGGGTGGCCGGGAAGGGAGGAGGGTCTGAGGGTGAGGAGCGTGATAGGTGGCAGCGACCCGACGCCGCGCGGCGCGGCGCGTTTCCTGGGGGCGCGGGCCCTTTAAGGGCGGGCGGCCGCCGCAGCCCCGGGGCTCCCAACTCCGGGGACTGTGCCGGGCCGCGAGGCGGTAAACAGCAGGGCGGCCGGCCCGCCCGCTGACGTCAGGGGAAACTGACACAGATTTAAAGGGCCAAGCCCCGGATTGGGCCTTAAAGGGGCCACAGCCCTCCAGCTGGAAGCCGCCTCGAACTCCTATCCTGCTACCACCTCCTCTTTCGTCATCCTACCCGTCTCTGGAAGCTCACTTTGGTTGGAATAGACGGATGTCTCCGTGAAGGATCTCCGAGTGTGGGATTCTTGTTGACAAAGTCTTCTTTGCTCAAACGTAAGGATCCACCTCCACCGTCACTGCCTTTACCACCAACATCCTCCATCCTTGGGCCATTAAGAAAGGAAGAACTCAATCAGGAAACAGGACCGGCGCCTTCCCGCGGAGGGATGGCTGAGGCAAAACTACAGACGGAACCTCTGTGTCCTCTTACTTTCTACTGCAGCGGCCGCGAGGCTTCAGGGAGGCCTGGAAGCTTGCAGGGCTTTCTCCTCTTCTCTAAAGAGGCAGCTAAAAAGCTCATTGAGTTAGTGACTTTCAGTATAAATCGATGAAAACTTTTCTACAAAACATTTTGGCCCGTGTTTCAAGAAGTTTAAAGAGCTTTATACTCTTTGACAGAGTAATTTCACTTTTGGGACTCTATCCTAAGGAACTAAGAAATACAGGTTAAAAATGTGTAGGCAGGCGCCTGGGTGGTTCAGTCGGTTAAGCGACTGCCTTCAGCTCAGGTCATGATCCCAGCGTCCTGGGATGGAGTCCCATATCGGGCTCCCTGCTCTGCGGGCAGCCTACTTCTCCCTCTCCCTCTGCCTGCTTCTCTGCCTGCTTGTGTTCTCTGTCAAATAAATAAATAAAATCTTAAAAAAAAAATGTGTAGGCAGTAATGCTTATTATTGCGATATTTGTAATATAAAGCATAAAGGAAACAGCCTAAATGTCCATAATGAGGGAATGGTTAAAGGTACTATTATCATGAAGCCATCGAAAATGATGCTTAAGACTTCGAGGAACATGTCAGCAGAGAAGTCACAATATGACACTATCAACAGTCTGGCTTCCAAATATGTAGGCATGCATAGAAAAGCGTTGAAAAATCTTTGAATTACAGATGATTTTTAAAATGGCATGTATCATTTTCCTCTAATTCCAAAACTATAGAAAAGTACCAAAAAGAGAAGAAAAATCACTGGACTGTGGATGGTTTCAAAACGTTTTTATACCTTTTAAAAATGTATAAATTTTCTACGATGCACATGGATTTTTAAGACAAATTAGATATGTTTAAAGGAAAAGGAATAACATGGCCACCTCTGAAATTGGCAGACACCCGGATGAAGCCACCTGCACCAGAGGCTTGTGAAAATTCTCTTGCTCCCAAGATTCCAGCAGCCGCAGCTCCTGCCCCTGCCTTATTCTCTGGGCTTTGTTCCAACGAGGACTATTTTATCTCATGGCCAATTATAAATATTTATTCATTCCTGCAATACATATTTAATGGGCACCTACTACGTGCAAGTACTGTTCTATTTATACTAGGCAATGGTGCGTGCAAGAATTAGACCTGGCCCCCTGCCCAAGCAGTCACACTTGAGGATGAAGATCAGAAGCAGGCTGCAGGTTCCGGAGAACCCTAGAAAGTCAGACCAAAGGGAACCTTAGCAGACTCCTCGACCAACCCCTCATTGTGCAGACAGGTAGAAATGAGTAGCTTACTAGACTCCAGCACGTCTAGACAAACCTGAATCGGAGGACCCTCAGGATAACAGGAAGATTTTTCATTATAAGCCCATACAGTCAGCAGCCCAGTTGGGGTAGTCGATGTAGGATTTCCACATTCCAAGTGAACTCCTCCTCATCTTGCCAGTAAATCTGGAACTCTAAGAAAATACTCCCACTCTGAGTTTGAGCTCCCCACTTAGCTTGATGTAATTTAACTGGTTTCTGCAACTTTCCTGGGTGCTATGAGAACCACTAGTCTCAGCTATAGGCTGGTTGGTCCGGGGGCTGTACTGAATAAGCCCAGACTGGGGGCATTCCAACTCTGCCTCTTAGGCCTTGGGGCAAAACGTGCCCCCCCCCCCCCCCCCAGGCCTGTTTAAAATGCATATCCATCTTCTATCTCTCTGTCAAATAAATAAAATCTTTAAAAAAAAAAAAAAAGGGCGCCTGGGTGGCTCAGATGGTTAAGCGTCTGCCTTCGGCTCAGGTCATGATCTCAGGGTCCTGGGATCGAGTCCCGCATCGGGTTCCCTGCTCAGTGCAGAGCCTGCTTCTCCCTCTCCCTCTGCCATTCCCTCTGCTTGTGCTCTTCTGTCTATCTCTCTGTCAAATAAATAAAATCTTTTAAAAAAAAAATAAATAAATAAAATAAAATAAAATGCATATCCAGACACAACTTACAGTTGCTGAATTGCAGTCTTTGGAGGTGCAGCCCAGGAATCTGGGTTTTACAAGCACTCCAGAAGTGTGATATGCACAATACATTTTGAGAACCACTGCTCTGAGGCCAGACAACTGGCACTGGGACTGCTGGTATTTGTTTGCTCCCTTTCTCCTAGCAGTATCTTAGGAGAAATCTATCTAAATAAACCCAGAAGGGATCCTTCCCTTTCGCAAGGGCTCATGGGCTTAACCTTTGAATCCTCAGCACCCTCTGTGTTCAAACAGGGTAGGAGGGCAGCAGCCCCATACTTCCTTGCAGTTCTCAGGTCTGCAGAACTTTCCTCAGCCCTTCTGCCCCACCCCCTAGGGAGGGAACAGCAAAACCCAGTTATGAATAGGTCCTTTCTCAGGTCTGGCAGTGCTGAGGAGAGAAGGCCTTTTTGTTGGCTACAGCAGTTAGCATCAAAGGGCAGTGCTGGATCTCAAAGCCAGACTTATGAGAGCAAAGGAGGAGACGTCAAGGCCTTGGGGCAGGCCCCTGGGCTTTCTGTGCTGGTCCAGCTACTGCATTATCTGCCATGTTATATAAAAAGCCCAACCCATGGTGCGCCTGGGTGGCTCAGTCGTTAAGCGTCTGCCTTCGGCTCAGGTCATGATCTCAGGGCCCTGGGATCGAGCCCCGCATCGGGCTCCCTGCTTGGCGGGAGGCCTGCTTCTCCCTCTCCCACTCCCCCTGCTTGTAGTCCCTCTCTTGCTGTGTCTCTCTCTGTCAAATAAATAAAATCTTAAAAAAAAAAAAAGTCCAATCCCACCCCTGGCAATGAGGGCAGGGTGGGGTCACAAGGCTCAGATGACTTCCTTCTATTTCCCTGTGGGCCATCCTTCCGATCCTGAGTGCAGAAAAGACCTAGGAAATAGGACCATTAACCAGGCAGCTGATGAGGTTCCCAGCTTTCCACAGGGGGTCGAGAGTGGCCGTGCCTGTGGGTGGGTGGCAGGATCAAACCCGACTTTAGAACTAAGTAACTTTTACCCAGAAAAAAAAAAGTTACACAACCAAGCCCTCTAAAGGAAATGGACTTAAGTTCCCTGTTTTCATCACGACCATAAAAGGGTCTCAGTGTATCCACGCGGAGCTCAAACAGAATTGCCCAGCAGCCGCAGCGCAAGAACACTGTACAGCCCTTCTTTCTCTTCAGCGTGCAAGTGCTGTTCTTTCTCAGGGCTGCCCTTGGGTTTGGTCATCTCTCCAAGGACTATGAAAACGGGATGTGTATCAGATTAGGAATCTGAGTATTTACGCCATCATTCTGGGGCTCAGGTCTCAAACCTGTCACATGGCTTCACGGTACTATGGAGAAAGGACTTTGTGTCAGAAAGTTCTGTGTAAGTCCCTGCACTGGGCATCGTAGGCAAATTAAACTTTCTGACCCTTCAAGAGTCATGTCTTATGTCCATTTACCTCCTAAATGCAGCGCAGGGGAGCTGGGCTTGGCTGCACTCGTCATCCTGAACTACTATCTCGAGCAGGAGGGGAGTCAAGGGAGAGCAGTTTTGACTGAGGGGGCAAATTTTCTGCCACAGACACATCAGCCACTTTTCGTTTCCTGGGCTTTCACCATTCAGACTGAGAAACGTGAACACCACATTCAGGCCTTGCATCCTGTTCCCTGCGGCCATGTGCTGGAATCAACATCAGAGCTTTGCAGGAAATGAAGCCGGTCAATCAGGCTGCTGAAAACAAGGAGATAAACAATTGATCAACTCAAATCTGTCTCCAAAGATCACTGATTAAAAATGAGCCATCCTCCTATCTCAAGAAGGCTTGGGTCTCCAGCTACGAAATCAGAAGATGCAACTCAAGAAGCTTTTCCTCCTCTCTGGCTGTTATCTAAAGATAACATGGCAGCTATTCAACCCTTATTCCATGTAGTTCTCAATAATAGAAAGGGTCCCCTCTCTTTACACTCTGGCTCACCTACAGGCCACCTCCCATAGCATCTCCTGTTACCTCACTGGTCCCCAGAGCCTTCACAAAGGTGATTCTCTCATTCACGATACATTTGTTCCTCTGAACCAGTCTAACTTTTTATTTGGTTTTACTTTTCCTATAAAAACTATCTTATTAATTCCATCTAGTTTCAATCAATTCCAGAAAACGTGTCGAAAACTTCTGTGATAGGTATGTATGACATCTGTTTTTGTTTTTAAAAGTGAATTTTGTTTGTCCTTATTAATAATGTGCATTGTTGCTCACAAGCAGTAGTGTGGTATCATTGAAAGAACAGGAAATGAAGTCAAAAGATTTGTATTTCAATTTCAGTATTGACAGTTACGGGCTAGATGACCATGAACAAATCACTCAATCTCCTGTTCATTCATTCATTTATTCAATGCCTAGTTTGTACTAGTCACTAAGCTAGGTGCTGGGAACATAGATACTTAAAACACATTCTCTGTTCTTAAGAATTCATAATCTAACAGTGTAGAACAAATAGTAAGCATATAATACAGAGTAAGTGCAATGATAAAAGATTTACACACGGTATTATGGGAACTCAGAGATGAGAGATCTAGTACAAACCAGAGCTGGCAATCAGGGAAATCAGGAGAAATCAGAAAACACCCCAGGAGGTGTCCGAGGGGGCTCCAGAAAGATGAACAGAAGCTAGCCTAGCAAAGGAATAGGAGCATATTCCAGACAAGGGGTCTCAACTTGGAGCAAAGTCACAGACTCAAAGTTCAGTGCTACTGGCATGAAGGTTCAAAGGGGTGGGAGGATATGAATTGAAGAGGGTCAAGTCATGGAGAGCACTGGATGTTCTAATGGCTTGGGCTATGAGTAGTTATTGATGAGCTTGCTGCAGATGCATCATGGTCAAAGCTTGAGCAGTATGTAAAATGTTTTCTGAGATCTTAAGATCGATAGCATAAAATCAAGCCAGAGTAGAAGAAAGACTGCATGTTTATCAAACCTCTAAGACCTTTGCTTCGTGGCTATGTAAAAATATATAACCGAGTGAAGATTTCACCCCTGCTATGACTGGAGGAAAGTAGGAGATGGGACTCTCCTGCTGGTTTTGTCGTTTTTCCCCAAGTGGGTGCTGGCGAGGGAGCCTTCCCTCCTACCCACTTGTCCTGGCCAGTGAAGTTCACATGGGCTAGTAGTTTGGATACACTTAACAGAGGGCCTGGGCTGCTTTCATTGCTGCTCTGTGTCTTAAGGGGAACCAGTGAGCCGCTGACAAAGGCAAAGCCTCTGGGGGAGGAGAGGGCAGAGAGGAACCTGGTGTGATTAGATATGGGAGGAAGACAACTAGAAAAGCAAAAGTATCTTAGTATCTCCACATTCTATTCTCTTCCAGGAGTAAGCCAGTTTAACCCAGTAGCAATCACTGCGGTGAAGAGTGATAAAGTAGATGCTACAAAAAACAGAGGAGCTTACAGCAGCTAAGGAACATTTTACTGGCGGATCAGTTTGCTGTAATTACTGCTGGCGTGGTTGGTGGCTAGTCATCAGGCTAGGCCCTGATGGGCCAGTTGAGTAAGTGGCCCTTGCTCTAGTATCACTGCTATGAAGAGGCCATACTCGGGTCAGGCTGTTTTAGACTGGGGAGGCAAAGATGCTACGTGAGAGCTGTGTCCATGCTCACGGTTCCTGTCCTGAACTCCGTGGTCACATCGTATTAGGAGTCTGGTGCCACCGATGCCGTTCATCTAGTTCAGGTCACGTGGTCTACAGCATACAACCAGCCTGACCTGTCTGCACAAACACTCCGGACTCATGGGTAAGGGTGGCTGCAAAGGAAGCAGCTGTGCTTTCTTAGCGTCTCTGGTATGAATGAACCCTAAACGTTTTCATCTACCCCTGTGGTCCCCGCCCCCACGCCTCAGCATATGGAAGCTGGTACCTTTCTATTTTAATTATCTTTTTGCCATTTGACTGTACTTACACTTTCCTGTTTCCTTTAGATCTTAAACTTCATTTCCCCAAGGGTCTTCCTGTCAGTCTGAACTTACTGACCTGTTAACGGCCGAGCAGTCTTTGAACCCCTTCATGTGTACCACCAAAAATTCTGGCTCCACAAACACCACAATTTCATTCTGCTGCTGTTTTAAGGTGGAAAGCAAGATGGCCAGGTAACGCATTTTAAATAAATTCTAATAATCGTGTGGCCATGTGTAGGACGGAACAGAAGAGGAGTATACCGGCTGCAGAAAGGAAACTAGGGATGTATCTACAACTAGAAAGACAGCCCAGATTGAATGAGTAGTGGCAAGGCAAGGACTCTGAAATCTGGTAAAGCTGGGTTCAAATCCCAGCTCAGGTACCGAAATTATAGGACTCCTTAGGATGGATACCATTCATACCTCCCTGGGCCTCTCAGCCAACGGCAGAATGGGGACGAATACACCTGCATAATATTAGTAGGACTTTCTCCCTAGATGGCACAGGAACTCAGAACAGTCCAACTGATTTGAAGCACTCGAGTGCATGCTGGGGGCAATAGTAGAAAAGAGATATTCTAAAGTGTAAAAAAGGAAACTGATGATTATTAGTGTGAGGAAGAGAGTGAGAAACAGTGGAAATTACAAATTTAACGTGAATAAATTCTAAAGATTGAAATTAGGAAAAAAGACCAAGAGGTCATTTTCACAGTTTAAGAATCAGTTCTTTTTAACTGACAGATACTCATAACCAATCTGAAATACTTCCTTTGACAATTTCCCCAGATGTCTAGTTAGGATTCCTTATAACTGCTCACCCCATCCTTCCCTCATACAGCCCTGAGGAGATGTGATGACAGTCAGCTCAGTATATTCACTTCCCCAGAAAAGAAGGAGGATGTTCTAAGTATCCAGTGTGCTTGTGATAAGGTAGGGGGAAAAAAAAGCATCCCTTTTTCCCCTCCATTGGAATCCAGAGACTCTGATAAAGGAGACAGAAAGACATAAGCAAGTTTGAGAGAAATGTTTACATTTATATTGAAATATGCACTAAAACAGAATGAGTTCTACTAGTCAATGAAACTTCGCCAAAGCAGAATCACAAACTTCTGTTGGGGAGGTCCAGTCAGCTAGCAGCAGTGATCCCCAAGCAGGAACACCAAGGAGAAGCCTGGGAGACCCCACTCCAAAAAGCCTCCTTTTAAGAGACCCCGACTCACTTCTCCCACATGCACCCACACAGATTTAGGAGCGTGGACATGCTCCTCATTTTCATATATTTTTAGTTTCTTCTTCACTGCAATAAATATAAAATTGGCAATGCTCATACACCACAGCACAGACAATATTTCAGGCTTTAGCATACAACTGTAAACAGTGACTAGATTTAAAAAAAAAAAGTGTTTTTGTTTTTTAACAACAAGAGACAGAATTCTTAAGAGCAGGGCATGAGCTACACAAGATTTGTTTTGTTGGGTTAAGGTTTTTCGCAGAAGATTCTGGTTCAGACAGATGCCCCCAACAGTCGTAAAAGACCCTAAGTGGGTGCCAGACCACTGCCCGTGGCAGCCTAGAATGTGGAGGCAGCCAAACAACATGCCTTAGGTCACCCTTGGCAGTACGTCCTCAACCTGCCACATTCACAATGTGCCCACAGAGATCCACAGCCATCACTGGCTGCCAGCTAGGTATCGGGAATGGAGGGGCAAAGGAATTAAAACTTGCTGGGGGGAGGATCAGAACACCTCTGCTAGCTGTCTGGAAAGTTGGCCCCTTAATCACAATGACAACTAGGACATTTCACTTGGACAGTGCATTACATTTACATATACATGAGAAGTATAAAGAGAGAAATCCAAAGAGTAAGCATTAAGTTCTGTCACTGTAGCGAACAGGGATGTTAATCAAAGAAAAACAGATGAACACTTTTTGCCCTAACGCAGTGCAAAGAAAGTGGGCAAGAAATGAAAGTGGACTCAGTATCTGCACATTAGCAATGGGTCAGACTTTTATTTAAAAGGCCAGTGGTTCAAATACTATTGCTTGAATAGCTCTGGTAGGCATAAAATGTAGTAACACCCGAGGTTTACACACATAAGCAAAGGAGCCGAAGGCCAGCTCACAAAGGGCTATCTGATCCTTAGTCAAGAGGGAAGCTAAAAGCGCATGCTGCAGGAATAACCTAACGGGTTTGTTTGGACGATAGTCCCGCCCTCTGACAAATGGAAAAAGACCTGGATGAGAATCGGTCTTTTCACACACAAACTTCTCCGCCCTCCTTAGAACTATGCCTCAGCTAAGAAAAAACCTGTCCTGATAAACCCAAGAATCTGGGCTCCTAAAAAGAGAGGGAACTTTAATGTGGGAAACGAGTCTAGTAAACATCACATGTACTTTCTGTCGTTAGTGAAGACATGATACATTCAGAAATGTATTAAAAAAAAAAAAAGGACTAAAAATAAGACCAAAAAAATTCCTAGAAAGACATTTCACAAGAAAAACATCAGCCCAAGTTCTATCCCTCTCAATCAGAAATGGCTCTTAGCACAAATCAGCAACCCCCTCCAACTCACAAAAGCACCGACATTTGCCTCGCAAGCAGAACATCAAACATATTCCTTAGTCACTGAACTTGAATGTTAAGCAGAATCAGTGCAGAGCACATTTTAATAGGTTACTCCAATACCCACCTGGTCCAGTTTAAAATATTTGTTTGTAGATCCAGTTTGTACATATTTCAAAGGTATACTGAACAATAAACCATGTATTGTCCCGTTATTTTTAAAATGGCAGTTCTTGAAGCTCAAGCAAAACATTAAGATTATGAAGAGCTCTCTCGAAAGAAATCCTCAGACCCTGAAAGTCAAACAAACCTAGTTCTTTTTCACTAAAATGGTGGGATCAAGGTAGAATGCCTATTCTGAAGAGCAGCTCCATTTGTTTCCCCATGAAAAAGGCCAAATTTTTCTGGACTGATAAAATTTTAAAAACTAAGCCAATAAAAAAATAAAATATACACCCTAAGATACTATAAAACTTGAAATAATGTCAGGGCTTATGGAATGGGAAATAGAGTTCTGGTTGCCTTTCCCCCCCCCCCCAAAAGAGGAAAGTGTAAAACATTTTGAGGGAAAAACAAAACAAACCAAACCAGAACTCCGAATCTGGACAGCACTACACAGACTACGCACAGAGCACCACACGAGAATGAGTTGCACATCAGTACTATCATCATGAGAGTAACTGGCTGGGGACTTACACTTCCAGCAAGAGCTCCTAGGTCAAAAATGTGTTAAAAGCTTGTAATGTCAACAAGGACCCCCCCAAAAACAAAGAGGGGATGAGGGGAAATAGGGAGGAAAGGCTGCATGCATGGGTCTATTATAGACATGATATTCAGCAGCATAAAAATAATACCCTCCGTAGAGTCCCCCAAATGGGGCAAAACCTTTCTTCCATTGCTAAACATGGGAAGGATTAAGAGAGTGGAACAAATTCACTTGTTAACCATAGCATCGCCCATATCTGAATCACAAGCACGTTCAATCTGATACTGTATGTTAAGAAAATGTTGCGAATACATAGGAGTAAAGCAAACTAAAAACAAAGGGCTAAATTATGAACTTTAAAAACTGGAAAAGACATCTGTATTAAAGCCAAGTAGGTATGGATCCTGATCGTTACTCTATATGACATAATCCATAGAAAGAAAGGCCAAGAAAAAAAAAAATCTTCATTTTGTTCAGTCCTTAGGCTCGATGTTGTCCTAGGAAAAACTGTGATAATTCAATGAGTGTGTCACACATACAACTAAAAAGTCCCCTTCTGGTTTCAAACGAATTTAAACAACAATCTTCCTTGGCTAATTTGTCTCCTGTGTCAAACCAACCTTCTATGTACAGGACCAGTTTAAATCCCTCCTCCCCTTCAAACACTAGATATGAACATCCAGGAACATTCTACAATGCAAAGTGCCTTAGGAAAGAGAAGGATTCTGTAGTGCCAGTGATATAACTGATCTGAGGAAGCTGGGGTGCGAGTAACACTGATGGGAGCCAGTCAGGCGATGGTGGTTTGTTTCTCCTCAGGGGTCTCCTCCAACAACTGCATGATCAGTTCATGCAGGGGTTTGCAGATCTTGGCGTAGCCCCCTCCTGTGAGGTGCAGAAAATCAAACATGTCGTGGCAGGAGATGGCACCGTCCGAGTGCACGAAGCCCCCGTCTGTGTCCAGGAGCTGGACATTGGTGAGCTTCGGCAGGGAAACCTTGAGGAGCTGGTTCACCTTGGCATTCTTTTGCCTCAACGGGTTGGGCTTCTCACCTCGAGGTAACAAACCCTGGGGCAAAGCAGAGAACACAAGAAGAGAAGAGTCACTGGTTTTTCTCTACTGACTCATCTGTGATTTCTGAGATTCCTGGAAGAACTGCTCCATTTGACACTCTTAAAACTTTGATTTGTCAAACACTAGAAACTCTGGACTAGATTGGTTTCAATGACGGTTCTCTGACCATTTCTTCTCTGTCTCTTCAGAAGCACCTCTTCCTCCTCCTGTCCCTTAATTGTTGGTATGCTCCAGGGTCTTGTCCTTGGCCTACTACTCGGCCCACTCTGAACACTCTAGCCTAGAACCAAACTTCCCAAACCTCCCGAAGCACTCCCAACCTGACATGTCCAAAAGCAATTCATCATCTTCTCCCCACACTATGCTCCTTCCACATTCTCTGTACCAACTGATCATTCCGACCTCCCTGCATCTTTCATCCCACATACCTTATCTATTTACCATTGAATTACTCAGCTTTTGCATCCTCAATAATTTTCAAAACATTTTTTTCTCCTCCATTCTGAGTGTACATGCTGCTATGGCTTGGAAACTTACCACTACTCTCTCAGTTAATGTAAAGTCTTCTGACTGGCCTTCCCACCTCCAGCGTGGTCTTCCCTTCAATTCATTCTCCATACAGCCATCAGAATAACCCAGCTCCAATGCACATGTATTTATGAATGCTACACGGAAACTATACTACTGCACAAGACAAACAGTGGGAACAACTGTGGTCTAGACGAACCAAAGCCACATAATACCTGCTAGGATAAAACAGCTATTTTCTTAATTCATTTTTAACTTATGCTAATTATCTATCTTCAGGTAAATCACACGTCTCTCCTCCTACAGTCAACAGAAGTTCACCCTTACGTGTCAAGAGCAAGGTTTACCATCTCAAACTAGAAATGTCCTTTTACAGATGCTGATCCTATTATAAAATTATTGTCAGACAACCTTTCAGTTGGTTTATAACTAGTGATAGCACACACCAAGTTATTCCTATGTAGGCAAAAAAATTTCTACCTATTTCTCCTACAGGCTATGGTAAGAGGACTTATTTTACAAAAACAGATTTTCTGCGGGTATTCTACTAAAAAAAAAAAACCTTTATGCCAAAGTTAAGTACTTGTTCATGTCTTTAATTCTTTTCAGCAAAATGTTGGAAGCTTTATTACCACTTTCTTATGTGACTGTATAGTTCCAAATGAGAATTATAGATAATTATGACTCTGCTACCCTAGACCATCTCCTCCTATCCTTTTGTTAAGCAGCTCAAAAATTTCACAAAGTCAATCCTAAACCCTCATTTACATAACTGTTGAAGTATTAGGCTCTGCATCTAACAGTTAACAAAAAAGAACTGCTTACATATCGGAGTCTTGCTGAGATATGAGCAACCAGGGAGGATGGCCAGTGAACAACAAACATACACTTTGTTCTGACACTCAAAGAACACCGTGACAGTCAAAGCCATAAAAAATGAGTAAGCCTTAAGAACAGGGCACCATACCTACTGGGATTTTCAAGCAAGGATGAGAAAAGCACCTTATGTATTTGCATAGCATTTTCCTTAATATGAGAATATCAAAGGTATGCCATGTGATTTTTCCCTATAATAATTAATTACTAAAATACTATCATGTTAAAAGAAACAAAAAAGAAAAATATCATGCTCCTAATCTCTTCACCACGTGACTATGGCAGACCCTTGAACAACACAGGTGTGGAGTGCACAGGTCCACTTATTCACAAATGTTTTTCCATAAATACAGTACTGTAAATATATTTTCTCTTCCTTATGGTTTTCTTAATCACATTTTCTTTTCCCTAGCTTTACTATAAGAATACAGTATGTCATACATATAACAAGCCAAATATATCTTAATTGACTGCTTATCAGGAAAGCTTCTGATCAACAGACCATTAGTAAATTTGAGTGAAAAGTTATATGCAGATTTTCAACTGTATGGGGGTCAGTGCCCCTCAAGGGTTACCTGTACTTTAAGTAATTCTAACTATAATACACACACACTTTAATATTTGGACTTTTCACTTAAGTATGTCATAAATCTTGTTTCCACACAGCTCTTGTAACTGTCATGGGATCGGGGCTATTATGTTCAGTGACTTCTGCAATCATTCCCTCACAGAATCATTTAGGGCACTGCTGATGTTTGAGTGTTGTAGAGAACACCAGTGTATATCAAATTTAAAAGTCTGGTTGAAACAAAGACTATTTATGGAGGATTTATTCAGCAACATTCACGCAACAAATATGTCCTAAGCAGCTTTGTACCAGCCACTGTACCTCAGAGGTGGACTCTTAACCACAACCCTTTCTGGAGTAAAGCAGGGATATAAGCAAGTAAATTGTATTAAATACCATGTAATAAAAAAATAAGACGTGGCTCCCCACGGGCACCAGTAAGAAAAACCCAAACTCCGGGTGCCTGGGTGGCTCAGTTGGTTAAGCGACTGCCTTCGGCTCAGGTCATGATCCTGGAGTCCCGGGATCGAGTCCCGCATCGGGCTCCCTGCTCAGCGGGGAGTCTGCTTCTCCCTCTGACCCTCCCCCCTCTCGTGTGCTCTCTCTCTCAAATAAATAAAATCTTAAAAAAAAAAAAAAAAAGAAAAACCCAAACTCCTCCATCAAGGCACACAAATCCCTACATGACTTGGCCATACCTCTTTCTCCTAACCATCCCAGCCTTAAACTTTATTCAATGACAGCCCTAGAATTCTTCAAGCACCCCCCTTCATTTGCCCAATAAACACACACAAGTATAAGACTTTCACCGTTTTTTCCCCCTCCCTCTGTCATGCCTTCTTTCCTTTCTCCATTTGTCTGGAGACCAATGAATTCTTTAAAAACTATAGTCAAATGTAGCTTTTATGTCTAAAATCCACCCTTTCTCATGGGACGCCTGGGTGGCTCAGTCAAGCATCCGACTCTTGGTTTTGGTTCAGGTCATGATCTCAGGGTCATGAGATCAAGCCCCACATCAGGATCCATACTCAGATCCACACTGAGATTCATTCACCCTCCCTCTCTCTCCCCCTCTGTTCCTCCCCCTGCTCGAGTGCACTCACTCTAAATAAAATCTTAACAAAACAAAACAAACAAACAAACAAAACCTGGGTGGCTCAGTCGTTAAGTGTCTGCCTTCGGCTCCCGTCATGATCCCAGGGTCCTGGGATTGAGTTCCGCACAGGCTCCTTGCTCAGCAGGGAGCCTGCTTTTCCCTCTACCTGCCGCTCCCCCTGCTTGTGCGTGCGCTGTCTCTCTGACAAATAGATAAAATCTTAAAAAACGAAACAAAACAAAAAAAACCTATTCTCCCCTTAGCATACAGTATAATTACTCCTATTAGCATACAGTATGCTAATTCTCTCTTTGTATTGCTGTGCCCATCTCCCACTAGACCAGTGCTCCTTGAGAGGGACAATGTCTTACTCATTTTTGTATGTTCAGGACCCAGGACAGTGTCTTGTACATAGTGATCCTCATGTTTGTTGAATAAATGACTACCTTCTTAACATCATCTCATTAAAGAACTGAATACATACCAGATTTCATTCAGAATTTGGTTTTGCTATGAGTATCTATAGGTAAGCTTTCATACTTAAAGACAGCTATTTATCTCTGAGACGGTGAATATTTAATGCTTTAGCTCCATAAAGGGCAGTACTCTCTATTAGGAGTAAGACTATAAAGCACCCATTTTTTTTGCTAACAGAATCTCTGATGTTTTAGAGAATTCAGAGATTCTAATAAATATACCACCTTTAACATATGAACAGTGGGACTGAACAACACATCTATGTTAATCCAAAGCCAGTCTAATAAAAAGAGACTCAGGACTAGGACAAGTTTCATATGTGATTTTAAAAATTATCAGAGGACAGTTAAAAAAAAAAAAAAACGAAGGCTACCTGAGACAACAACCTCTAAACAAGGATAAGCAGATAAAAGATGACTCCCTCAGCTGGTCTGGGAAATGATGAAACCAGTAAGACAATAGGACATATCAGAGAAGAGCCTCTCAGGAGTATCATAAACTGCTTTCACCTAAAGATTCTCTATATTCATGAGTGATCATATTTCTAAAAACATTCCTCACCTGACCTAATGACATCAAAGACTACCAGCCCAAAGGCTACATACCAATACAATGATTTTGGCCTGCGGCTGCCTTGTGTTAATAAGTTGGACGATGGCCTCGATTCCACCTGCTACTTCTTCTGCCGTGTTTTCATGGTTGTTTGTTCCTACCCAGACAACAATGACCTATAATTGAGGGAAGATAAAGAAAGCGGGGAGAGGAGTAAATAACCAAGAATAAAGGAACGTTTAGATGAAAATCTAATATTTAGATAAAAATATTTATCAATGTTTAGATAAACATCTTATTTCAAAAATCAAAAGAAGGAAAGGTGAACTTGTCAAATGGTAGGGATAACTTCAACTGAGCAGCCACCTTCAAACACTGATTTAGGCCTCATAGATCTCAGGATAAATTCCAAGCAGATTAATTCCGAAGCAGTAAAACTACCCTAGGAGGAAATGACAGAATTCCTTCATCATTGTGGAGTTGGAAGCTAAGCTCTTAAAATCCAGAAACTATACAAAAAAGATAACAAATTCAACTGTATAAAAATAAAAACTCTGCATGTTGAAGAAAATATTAAAGTGAAATCTAAGAAAGCCAGGGAAAAATATTTGCAACTCCTACCATAGAAACTCCCTGACTACAAGTATCTTCCAGAAAAAAAATAACAAAAGTACCCAAGGGAATGTAACTGGTATAAATGCAGTTATACTGAAGAAAGAGTAGCTGGGGAGGAAGCTGGATGAAGTTTCAACGAGTTTTTCCTCTTAAAAAAAAAAAAATTTCATCTACGAGGTGGCTGTCGCCTAGAGACATACATCTTAGTATACAACCCAACAAAGTAACTTTCCACCCTGTCACAAAAGACAGGAACATGGACTAGTTTTTCTATTAGAAAGGCCAAAAAATAGGGCTTCCTGGCTGGCTCAGTCAGTAGAGCATGGGACTCCTGATCTCGGGATTGTGAGTTCAAGCCCCACATTGGGTATACAGATTACTTAAAAATAAAATCTTAAAAAAAAGAGAGGGGCGCCTGGGTGGCTCAGTTGGTTAGGTGTCTGACTCTTGATTTCCACTCAGGTCATGATCTCTGGGTCATGGGACTGAGCCCCATGTCGGGCTCTGCGCTCAGCATGGAGTCTGCCTGTCCCTCTTCCTCTGCTCCTCCTCCCACTCCCAGAGGCGTGCACTCTCTCTCTCTCAAATAGATAAATAAATAATAATAAATGAATAAAAAGGGGCGCCTGGGTGGCGGAGTCCATTAAGCACCCAGCTCTTGCTTTCAGCTCAGGATGGGTTCTCAGGGTCATAAGATCAAGGCCCGCATTGGGCTCAGCACAGAGCTGGCTTGCGATTCTCTCTCCCTCTCCCTCTGCCCCTCCCAGTCATGCTCTCTCTCTAAAATAAATAAATCTTTTTTAAAAATTAAAAAAAAATTTCTAAAGGCAAAAAATAAAATACTTTCAACAAAGCAACTGTTATCAACTTTGTTTTTTTTTCTTTGTTTAGAGCTGAAAAAAATTACATGCACAGTGTGCCAACTCAGGACATTTATAATGTGTTAAGGTAGTGGGGTACACATTTATGAACATTTGTTCGTATCTGCTTCAAATTTTCTTCAGAAAAACTTGGGAGGCCTTGCTTACTAATTTGTTTATATGGTTAAACAGCTCCGAAATTACTTCCTGAAGTGAATCATGGCACTGCCACCATGGCCCTCGTCTGAGCAGATTCCCCTGGTGCTGCATTTAGGCCTACAGAATAGCGTGCCTCATGAGCATCAAATCCCTTCCTACAGCTGAAGAAGACCATTATTAACAACTACAAATACAACCTAAGCAAGCAAAACACTGATTTCTTAATACCTATCTGCAATGTTCTTAAGCAAGGACAACAGCATCATTTATCTTAAAGGGGCACAAAGCAAAGACAGTAGCGAAATAATGCTTTAAAGCAGCAATTTGTTTTTACTAGCAGTTTCAGACAATTTTCTACCTGGAAAAGACTCAAGATTAAAGATACTCTTTAAAACATTAGTTTCATTTCACCTTAGGTTTAATATTCTCCAGTTCTCCATTCTTTAGTCTCCACAAAACATGTCTTGTTGTATCTCCCCCAATTCCAAAATTCAGTGCATGAAGTGGGGAAAAAAGCTCTCGCCATATCTAAAAAGAGAAAAAAGAGCTTTATTTAAACTGAGTGGGAAATAAAATTCTTCCATTGCAATGTGTTGTGAGGCACCTGAAAGAATAATTTTCATTTTCTATATTCAAATGTAATGCTGCAAATCATGAGCTGCTCAGTGTTTGCAAGGCTCTGAGGATGGCACTGTATCACTCAATTCTTTCTATGATTACTTTTCTTTTTTTAATGTATTTTTTACTTTATTTTTTAAGTAGGTTCCATGCCCAACGTGGAGCCCAAAGTGGGGCTGGAACTCACAATCGTGAGATCAAGACCTGAGATCAAGAGTCGGATGCTTAATTGACTGAGCCACCCAGGCGCCCCTCTATCACTCAGTTCTTAATGCAGCCTTCGACCTCAGCTCAAGAATGGAGTCACAATGCTGCCCGATGCCCGTCAGGAGGTTCCAGCATTTATACTCAAGGTGCCAACTCAGTAAGCTTTCCTTTCCCTTTACTCATGCATCAAAATGAATAGGGTGAGTAGAAACAGGAGATGAAGAAATTTAGAGCGCTGGAGCCAGAAAGGAATCAAGCTATCTTTTCCTTTAACTGCCCTGAAGAGTGCAAATCTTAAAAAAAGATGTGGAACACAAAATATGGGGCACCTGGGTGGCTCAGTCATTCAGCGTCTGCCTTCGGCTCAGGTCATGATCTCAGGGTCCTGGGATCGAGCCCCACATCAGACTCCCTGCTCGGCAGGGAGTCTGCTTCTCCCTCTCCCCCTGCCTGCCATTCCCCCTACTTTGCTCTCTTTCTGTCAAATAAATAAAATCTTAAAAAAAAATACGCAAAATAAGGGGCGCCTGGGTGGCTTAGTCAGTTAAGCATCCGACTCTTGGTCATGATCTCAGGATCATGGGATCGAGCCCCACATCGGGCTCTGCGCTCAGTGTGGAGTCTGCTTGGGATTCTCTGCCTCCCCTTCCCTCTGCCCCTCCCCCTCCTCCACATTCTCTATTAAATAAATAAATAAATCTTTAAAAAAATATATACAAAATAAGAAAATGTAAAACACAGTAAGACTGTGTGGCACTGTGTGGCAAAAAAGGGAGCTGAGTTAGAAACAATTCTGAAATTTTTGTCTCATCATGCATGGTGGCACAAAGAATCCCATTATGGAGGTCTGACCTCCCTCGCACTCTGAACTAGAGCTTCTCTAAAGTGTCATGAATAAGCCTACAGATTCAGCTCAGAGTGAAAGTTTGCTAGCGATGAATGGATTTACTTTGGTAGCCAAGACCCACCCTCCCCCCTTCCACCTTTACCTCATATTGCTGCATTAACTGCACCATGGAATCCCCCACAAACAGTACATCAGGCTCTTTGTCTTTACAGTCGAGGACAAATCTGTTGTGCTGGTTCGAAAAAGGAAGAAAAATTAGAAACTGGCATTTCTTTCTCAGTGAGAGGTCTTGGCCTAGACAGAACAGTTGTCCAACCAGTCACTCTGCTGTTAAACATTCTATTTATTCTGTCTGAAATAAACTACTGGGACTTTCTTCCCACCCTTACCACACTGATCATTCTAATATGCTAAGAAAACTGGAATTCTATTGAAACCAGAATGGAAAAACACACTTAACATGTTTTTTAGAAGTTTATCTTTTCCTCAAACTCTTTGAAAGATAATTTCAGACACACAGAAAAGCCACAGTACAACGAACACCTGTATATCCTCTGCCTGTATTCAACAATAATGTTCTCCCATATTTGCTTTATCTGTTTGTGTTTGCTGAACCATTTGAAGGTAAGTGGCAAATGCTATGGTTCTTCACCCTTACATATTTCAGCATGAGTAAGGACAGTCTCCTATAAAACCACAAAACTATTATCGCATCTAAGACAATGAACAATAGTCCCATAATATTCAGTCCATATTCAATTTTTCCAGTTGTTCCAAGAGTTAGATAAAGTATTATAGCTCTTTTTTTGAACTAGGAACCAATCAAGAATCATGTATCTTATTTGGATGTTTTAACATGGCCTTTGAAAATGCCTGTCCACCTCCAACTCTGAGACAATGGCAAAGTGGGAGTCAATCCTTTCTCAGTCGAATCCAAATCTATAAGCAGTGGTGACCATGACCTAGTCCTAGAGTACTTCTCTCTGCTGCAAGGGCACAAGACACTTTTAAAATGGATTTTACTCATCAATACTAAAGGACTCGCTATGTCTCTGTCAAATAAATAAATAAAATCTTCAAAAAAAAATACTAAAGGACATAGTTGAAGTTTCTATATTCATCCCTGAAATAAATGTACATGATACTCTAGGCAACAGTCTTTAACCCAGTTCTAGGGAAAGGTCTGAATGCTGTTCCTTTTTCTCAAGCTCTACATTCAACGATGCTTTCCTTAGGAATTAAGTTACATTTAAGTGTTTCTGCTGCTAAATATCTGTGCAGGTAACACTGTGGTGAATCGGAGATACTCATCTGCTATGGGTGAAAATACAAAAATACTTCTGGAAATAATCTGACAATTAAAAGAGCTCCTCCTGTAGAGTGACAGGATTTGATATAGATTTTCCTTTTTTTTTTTTTTTAAAGATTTTATTTATTTGACAGAGAGAGAGACAGCGAGAGAGGGAACACAAGCAAGGGGAGTGTGCGAGGGAGAAGCAGGCTTCCCGCAGAGCAGGGAGCCCGATGCGGGGCTCGATCCCAGGACGTTGGGATCATGACCTGAGCCGAAGGCAGACGCTTAACGACTGAGCCACCCAGGCGCCCCCCTTTTTGTTTTTTTAAGGTTTTATTTACTTGAGAGAGAGAGAGAGAGTCCAAGTGGGGGAGGAGCAGTCGGGGAGGGAGGGAATCTGTCCAGCAGAATCCACATTGAGCACGGAACCCGACTCGGGGCTTGACTTCAAGACCCTGAGATCAGGACCCAAGCTGAAACCCTGAGCTGGATGCTTAACCAACTGAGCCACCCAGGTGCCCACAGATTTTCCTTTTTTTACATCCACGTTTTGTGTAAATAAACTTTTTAAATTACTACTTTTTCAATAAGTATTTTTAAACTGAAGAGATAAAATGGGCACGAATAAAACCATAGCTGGTGAGTAGGTACACTTCCACAACACTTCTCCTCTCCATTGTGGTACTACAGTGCCAACTACCTCTCAATACCGGTAAAATAGTTCCCAGTTCTAGAATGTCATGGAATTTAAGCTCTGCTGTTCTAAAGGTTCTGGTACTCTATGTTTTCTTTTTAAGTCTATAAGTAGGTACAGTAAGTTTGGAAAAATAGATCAAAACAAAACACTTAGAATTCTACCATCTTAGCTCAGTAACTATCATTTGGGCTTATTTTCCTTTTTTTTTTTTTTTCCCCCACAGGCCTCCCTAACCTTTTTTTAAACAGTTGACTCACTATGTGTACCTCTTTCTGGCACAATAGCTTTGGGGAAAGAACAGCCTATGTTCAAATTCTAGCTTGCCTACTTTCTAGTCCAGAAAGCATATAACTAGTATCACCCTTAAAAAAACTTAATATGAAAAATGTACACGAAAGCAGAATAGGGTAGCTCTATTTTTAACATCTTGAGGAACCTCCATGCTGTTTTCCAGAGTGGATGCAACAGCTTACATTCCTACCAACAGTGTAGGAGGGTTCCCCTTTCTCCACATCCTCCCCAACACTTGTTTCCTGTCTTGTTAATTTTTGCCATTCTAACTGGTGTAAGGTGGTATCTCATTGTGGTTTTGATTTCTATTTCCCTGATGGCTAGTGATGTTGAACATTTTTTCATGTGTCTGTTAGCCATTTGTATGTCTTCTTTGGAGAAGTGTCTGTTCATGTCTTCTGCCCATTTTGACCTACAGAATCTCCCACAGTCTGGATTTTGTTGACTGTATTCCTACGGTGATCCTAGTGGACACGTTCATCTGCTCCAGGTATTTCCTGATACGTGGTATGGTATTTTGGCAATGCTTCATAGGAAATATTATCACTTCAAAACTTATTTTGAAATAATTTTAGATCTACAGAGGAGTTGCAAAGATAGTACAGTATTCCCATATACCTTTCACTCAGTTCCCTCCAATGTTAACATCTTACATAAGCATGATACATTGGTTAAACTAAGAAATTAATATTCATAAATAGTATCAACTAAAATAGCTTATTCAGGGGGCACCTGGCTGACTCAGTCAGTAGAGCATGGGACCCTCCATCTCAAAGTTCTAAGTTTGAGCCCTGCATTGGGTGTAGAGATTACTTAAAAATAAAATAAAAATCTTAAAAAAAAAAAAAAGTTTACTCAGATCTCACCAATTTTTCCTCTATGTCCTTTTCCTGTTCCCAGGACCAATTCAGGGTATCACATGGCATTGAGTCTACATGTCTCCTTGGTCTCTTCCATCATGGGACAGTTTCTTGGTCTTTCCCTGTATTTCATGTCGTTGACACATTTAGTAGTAGTCAGGTGTTTTGTAAATTGTCCCTCAATTTGGGGCTGATTATTTTGTCACGAACACACTGAGGTGATGAATTATTCTGGAAGCCTACCACGGAGATGATGTGTGTGCCCTTGCTATATCATATCAGAGAGGAGTACACAATATTAACATGACTTATTACTGGTGATGTTAACATTGGTCATCTGGTTAAGGTGGTGGTTGCCAGGTTTCTCCAATATATAGTTATTTTTCCTTTCCATACTGTATTTGTTAGGAACAAGACACTAGGGGTGCCTGGGTGGCTCAGTTTGTTGAGCGTCTGCCTTCGGCTCAGGTCATGAGCCCAGGGTCCCGGGATCGAGCCCCGCGTCGGGCTCCCTGCTCGGCGGGGAGCCTGCTTCTCCCTCTCCCTGCTGCTCCTCCCACTCGTGCTCTGTCAAATAAATAAAATCTTAAAGAAAAAGAAACAAGACACTAAATCCAGCTCTCACTGATGGGGAATTAATAAGCTTCACCTTCTGGAGAGAGGGGATATCAAAAAATACGTAGTCTTATGTTAAAACCACCAAGGTAATTTCCAGGGGGATACTTCTGAGGCTAGGCAAATACACTCTCTCTCCTTAAAGGTGTGCCTACTAATTTTAGTATTCACTGATGGACCTTCCCTACAGTAATTATTACCATGGTGGTCAAATGAGGGTTTTCTTTTCCCTCCCTCCTTCTACATTTATTTATTGTTAAAAGATTTTACTTTTACGTAATCTCTAAACCCAATGTGGGGGGTCAAACTCACAATCCCAAGATCAAGAGTTGCATTACATGCTCTACTGACTAAGCCAGCCAGGCTCCCCTACATTTATTAATTAAAATTATTATCTTTTCCCCTGTTCATCCAATTGTTTATTTATAGCAAAATGGATTCATGAATATTTACTTTATCCTTTGAGTTATAAACCAATAATATCATGATTTATTATGTCGCTCAAACTGTCCAACTTTGCACTTGGGTGCTCTTTCAGGTTGGCCTCAAGTGGTCAAAGTGAATATCATCAAAGAGACAAACCAGTATCACTGGTCTTCTATGAGATGTGCTAAGGACACTTCGCTTCAGTAATATTCTTGCCATACATTTTTTTTTTTCCCTTTTCTTGAGTAGTTGCTCTCTTGCACTACAAGATGCTACAGGTTCATCTTTTATTTCCTTTGTTCCAGCTGTAGATGCAATCATTTCTCCAAGTAGCCCTGGTTCCTTTCACTGGAGAAAAGAAACCAAGATCTGAGCATATATTTAATTATTTAGTAAAGTTATTCTTCTATACAGGTTAAAAAAATTTTTTTAAATATTCCTGTTTTTCTTCCATTTGACTATTTTTTTCTAGTCAATGCTAATTATTTAAAGCCTGCTAATTTATGCCAGAACAACAAAGACATCTAGTTCTAGTTACTACTTTTAATAAAGTTATAAATGGCCTAAACGTTCCTAAATATTTGTACCTAAATGGTATTTTCATATATAGCAAAGAAATACTATTTATAAAGAGGAAAGAGGCACCTAGATGGCTCAGTCAGTTAAGCATCTGACTCTTGATTTCGGCTCAGGTCATAATCTCAGGGACCTGGGATCAAGACCTGCATTCGGCTTTGCACTTAGCATGGAGTCGGCTTGGGATTCTCTCTCTCTCCCTCTCACTCTGCCCCTCCCCACCCCACTCAAGCGCTCTCTAAAATAAATGAATAAAATCTTAATTAAATAAAATTTAAAAAATAGGGAGGAAAAAACTATAGCTACGCTTTTAACATGTATGATACACTGCAGAAAAATACAAAAACATACTACTTACAAAAAGTTTAAAAGCATGCAAAAATACTATAAATACGGTTTAGAAATTTAAGATATATGTAGTATGTAAGCACATGAAAAAAAACCCAACCAAATTTAGGATACTGGTTTGGGGACGTGGAGGTGGGAAAGAGAAAAAATGATCAATGAGAGGTATACACAGAACATCAATTCTATTAGCAATGTTTTATTTTTTTAGGGTGAGTGGTAAATACACAGAATGGCCAGTGGATTTCATAATACTTTTTAAGATATAAATGAACTGGGGCATTTGGGTGGCTCAATCAGTTAAGCGTCTGCCTTCGGCTCAGGGATTGAGCCCTGCATCTGGCTCCCTGCTGAGCAGGGAGCCTGTTTCTCCCTCTGCCACTCCCGTTTGTGCTTGCTCTCTCCCTCTCTGTCAAATAAATAAATAAAATCTTAAAAAAAAAAGGATATAAACAAACTAGGAAGATTAAGTAAGAATAACCATGCAGCTGATCCATATAAAAGTCAAAAAAAAAGTACTTACTACCACTCAAAATAAGCTAGTAGACAGACTGATTTTTAAGTCCGGGAAGACATAAACAGAAGTAGACAACTATCAAGAGTATAAACAGAGTCACTAAATACTAAAATGCAAAACTCTGGGTACTTAAAATCATATAGAACTTGTTATTCCAAAGAGGAAATATGGCTGGAAAGCAATAGATGAAGGTTAAACACAGTTATGGTTAAGTGATAACAGCTTATTAAAAGGCAGCTAAGAATACAAAGGAGACACAGTGCTACAAAACACATCAAGAAGACACAGGAACCCGGAGAGGAGTCCCACTTGCTAAACCTGGGACAATGTGAGCTTCAAAATTACAACGGATTACAACGCCCTGGAAAGAATAAGAACTATGAGTCCACACCATAATAAATAAGAACTGGTTTAGGCCAACAGCATCTTAAGTGATCAAAGTTAATCACCAATAAGACAAACCAACACCATGTACCTTCTATGTGACGCACTGAGGACATCACTGATACCTGCCAAAAATGTGTAATCTGAATCTTGATTAGGAGGAAAAAGATAACCCAAATTGAGGAACATTCTGCAAAAGAAATGGCCTATATTCCAAACTGTCAGTGTCATGAAAAACAAAGGCTAAGCAATATTTCAAAGTAAAGGAGAATAACGAGACAGGACAACAGAATGCAACGTGTGATCGCAGACTGGGAGGAAAACTGACATAAAAACATTGGGACAAATGGAGAATTGTGAACATGGCATGATATCAATGTTAAATGTCCTGGCTTTAATAACCATTCTGTAGTTTTATAAGAAAATGTCCTTATTCTTAGAAAATGCACTGAAATATTTAGGGGTGAAGGGGCATGATGCTTGCAACTTCCTCTCAAATGGTTCAGAAAACACTGAATGTTGGTATGTGCACATACAAATACAAGCAGATATGAACAGAACCTTCAGGCAGATGTGGCAAAACGTTAACTAGCAGGTCTGGATGAAGGATATAGGGAGTTCTTTCTAAAATTTTTGCATATTTGTGTAATTTTGAAATTACTTCAAAATAAAAAGTGCTTACCAAAAAAAAAAAAATGCTGTGGAGACACTGTTATCTTTCAAGAGGACAGAGGGCAATGACTATGCTTTCAAAATATTCCTCTGGTCCAACATCAGGCTAGTGATTAGGTATGACATTAGCGTAACATTAGATTTTTATTTAAAGTAATGATTCTTATTGACCATAAAAATGCATGCACTTTTGTGGCTTTGGTCAAAAGAGTCTGGAAAACTGAAGAGACTCATCTTTGGTGAATAATACATACGCACTTCCTTTTACCTGAGACATCCATCTGTCATCTCCTTGAATATCTTCTGCTGCATGTGGAATAGCTGCTGGGTTTGAGTCCCCTTGGCTCATTCTATACCTGAAGGGAAAAATGTCTACGTCATATTTCATTCATTAACAGGAACGTTTGTTGCCACTTAAATATTACATGCTAGGTTTTAAATAATAATTTACGTCTCATTGTGGCTTTGCCTAGAAATGAAACTGGAGTTTATTTTCAGTAGACGTGAGTTCTAGGACATGACTGCTTAAGTCCCATGAATATCTAGCATCCTCAAACTTCCAGACAGGTTCGAGTATCATTTAGGAACAGTGCATTACAATGAAAAAATCTGCTCCAAGTATATACTTTACATCTACATTAATTTTTCATGATTACATGTTAATGCAAGCACCAAATGACATAAGGGATCAGACACTTAAGAGTTCAATGAAACCTGCATTAGAGGCTTTTAGACTGCTCCAGTTAGACACTGGAGAATTACTATAGCCTGATTAGAATCCATTGGTTACTAAATATCACACAAATAACTACTACAGATTGTGACAAAACTAGTCATAGGCTTTGGCACTGGTTTTTGACAAATGTTTACTAGGTATTTTATTTTTGATAGGTATCCACCAAGAAAATGTTATTAATGACGAGTTCAAATACGGCATCTGATAGTGGAGAAGGCGTAAGCGAAATTCAGAAAACCTAGAAATGCTAATCTAGAAAGACAAAGACACCAGACTGTTTTCAGTCAACTCTGGAGAATACATACTAGAGACATCAGGCTCGAGAAATCACTTGGCATATACAAAGAATGGTGAAAAATAGGAAAATCTGGGGTTTTGTGGCTTAAAGAGGACCATTCTCTTTTTCTTTCCCTTGCTATCATCAAATACAGCTAAGCTTTCTCTGAAAAAGGACTGAGTTCTATTCATTCAATAAGTATTTACTGAGTAAACAAAACACACTAGATTGGCATAGCAGTAATTTTTGAGAATCAGAAAGTAACAAAGCTCTAAATGTGAAAATATACCTTTATTCATGAAAAATACATTATAGAAGCAAACCAATGTTTTAACACTAACTTTGCAAACCAATTAGTTCCACTCTAAATGACACTAGGTCTAAGAAAACTAGGCTTAGGGTTAAACCCGTATCTAACTCGAAATGTAAAACATCATCCACACCCTGTGTACAGACCTTCCTCAACTTATAATAGGATTACATCTGGATAAACCCATCATAAGTTGAAAATATCCTAAGTACGGGCACCTGGATGGCTCAGTCCTGACTCTTGATTTCAGCTCAGGTCATGATCTCAGGGTCATGAGACTGAGCCCTGTGTGGGCTCCAGGCTCAGTAGGGGGTCTGCTTGAGATTCTTGCCCTCTCCCTCTGCCCCTCTCCCCGCTCGCATTCTCTCACTCTCTATAATATAAATAAATAAATCTAAAAAAAAAGAAAGAAAAATCCCAAGTCAAAAATGCATTTAATACACCTAATCTACCAAACAGCATGACCTAGCTTACCTGAAATGTGCTCAAAACACTTCTATTAGCCTACAGTTTGGCAACATCATCTAACACAAAACCTATTTTACAATAGAGTACTGAATATCTCCTGTAACTTACTGAATACTGTACTGGATGTGGTAAACAGAATGGTTGTCCCTGTATCAGATGCTGACCCTCATGGTCACGTGGTTGACTGGGAGCTTCAGCTCACTGCCACTGCCCAGCATCACCAGAGGATCCTGTCGCATGTCGCTAGCCCAGGAAAAGATCAAACTTCGAACCCTGCCCTGCGCGTGTGGGGTGGGTCGTGTGGGGTGGGGAACCACCCTGCCCTAGGTGTGTGGGGTGGGTCCTGTGTCTTTATGATAACCACCTGTGACCAACAAAGAATAACTAGCCCCTAAAAAGGAAGTAAGCCATCGAAGGTGTTATAAATAGAGATGTTTAAAGGATTTAAGTTCCCTGGTTAGCTTTCTATAAAAGACCAACCTTAAAGGCCCTTGTACGCAACCCTGTGGGGACCCCCTCACTCTTGAGAGCTTTTTCTGTATCTTCAATAAACTTTATTCACATACACACACACACAAAAAATCAAACTTCGAAACTGGAAGTACGGTTTCTACTGAATGCATACGGCATTTACACCATTGTAAAGTCAAAATATCCTAAGTAGAACCATTAAGTCAGGGACAATCTGTATATATTTATTTAGATTACTAAAATTTGCAACTATCAGAAAATAATAGCTATCTATGAAGGACTACATATGCCATGTTTTTTATACATACCACTTCCAATCCTTGCAAAACGAAAAAAAACGAGGATCAGATAATTTAGGTACTTTGTGCAGTAAGTGAAGGAAATTAGGTTTGCTTGACCCCAGTAATGTCACATCTGGCCCACTAATTCACAAAGCAGTTCATGCTGACTCCCTAAAGAGGCCTTGTATCTTTTTTTTTTTTTTTAAGATTTTATTTATTTGAGAGAGAGAGACACAGGAGAGAGGGAACACAAGCAGGGGGAGTGGGAGAGGGAGAAGCAGGCTTCCCATGGAGCAGGGAGCCCAGTGCGGGGCTCGATCCTAAGACCCTGGGACCATGACCTGAGCCGAAGGCAGACACTTAACCAACTGAGCCACCCAGGCTCCCCTTTTCTTTGTCCTTTATGAATCTTTTAATTTTCCCATACTTTTCTCAGGCAGTGAAGCCTCAACCAGATACCATAATTTGATTGGAGCTATACAGATTCATCTTGCAGTTCTTCCCAATTCTTGTATTTTACATTGATGTTTTTAGCTCCAGGTAGTTTATGTTTTTTGGGTGAAACGGTTAGATATAAGGCCTCGGGGCGCCTGGGTGGCTCAGTTGTTAAGGATCTGCCTTCGGCTCAGGTCATGATCCCAGGGTCCTGGGATCGAGCCCCGCATCACATCGGGCTCCCTGCTTGGTGGGAAGCCTGCTTCTCCCTCTCCCACTCCCCCTGCTTGTGTTCCCTCTCTGTCTCTCTCTGTCAAATAAATAAATAAAATCTTTAAAAAAGGAAAAAGAAAAAAATGATTAAAGGAGATTAAGACAGTCACATAGAAACCTTTAGTTTTGGGGGCACCTGGGCGGCTCAGTTGGTTAAGGGTCTGCCTTTGGCTCAGGTCATGATCCCCGGGTCCTGGGACAGAGCCCTGGGATAGAGCTCCCTCTCCTCCCCTCTGGTGCTCTATCTCTGTCTCTCTCTCTCAAATAAATAAATCTTAAAAACAAAAACAAAACATTTAATTTTAGGTGTTTTTTTTTTTAAAGATTTATTTGAGAGAGAGAGAGAGAGAGTGCGCGCACATGTAGGAAGAGGGAGAAAGTGGAGCAGAGTCCTCGCTGAGCTCAGAGCCCACTTGGGGATCGATCTCATGACCCTGAGATCATGACCTGAGCGGAAACCAAGAGTCGGACCCTTAACCGACTGGGCCACCCAGGCGCCCTGCTTTTGTTTTTAAACTAGTAAAACATTCTATACGTTCCATACAAAAGTTTCTTTGGGTCTAAATTCAATTCTAGATTGAAGTCTGGCTATTCAGGTTAAATCTGACGTGGTGCTTAACAGTAGTTTTAATTTTAAAAATAGCTTTCTTTCCTGCCGATCATACAGCTGTTATTAGCCTTAAGACAGACAAAGGGCAACCAAGTTTTCCCACCTTATGGATTTCAAAATTACATATATAATGTAAAGAAGTACAGCAACAAACAGCTTCACTTTCCACTAATTCAAAAGACTATTTCCTAAATTTTTAAATAGATTTTCTTCTTTACCTTTTTTTAAAAGGGGGGAGCGGCAGAGGGAAAGGAGAGAGAAATTTTTTAATTTTTTAATTAATTTTATTTTTAAAAGATTTTATTTATTTATTTGACAAAGAGAAAGGGTACAAGCAGAGGGAGTGACAGGGAGAGGGAGAGGGAGAGGGAGAAGCAGGCTTTCCGCCAAGTGGGGATCCCAGGACCTGGGATCATGACCTGAGCCGAAGGCAGACACTTAACCAACTGAGCCACCCAGGTCCCAGAATCTTTTTTTTTTTTTTAAAGATTTATTTATTTATTTGAGAGAGAGAGAGAGAGAGAGTGGGGGGAGGGGGAGAGAATCTCAAGCAGACTCCTGGCTGAGCAGGGAACCCAACTCGGGCTGGATCCCAGAACCCTGAGATTATGACCTGAGCTGAAACCAAGAGCTGGACGCTCAACCCACTGAGCCACCCAGGCACCCCTTAATTTTTAAAAACCCAACTATTTCATTAGTTTGTTGTCATTTGTTTTCCTACCTGGAGAGACACTTAACATGTTAGGTATTTTTGAGGTAAAAGTTAACTGACACAAAATTAACTGAGAGACCACTACTGAAACAGAGAAGAAAAATCTGTCCTACTCTCACTATATGATTATATAATTAAACTATTGTTCCTGGGGATTGTTTAAAGAACAAGGGTGACAAACTGCGAATATAAGGTACCTTCATAATAACACGTATTCAAATATATCCCTCACCACTTAAAAGACAAAATGTAGGCACTTCAACTTCATTTCAGTTCTTGGGATTCCATATTCGGATCTTGAAAAGCTTAAAGAATTTTGACAAACTGGAGGGTGTCTAGAGGAAAGGAGCCAAGCTGGTAAGAAATGGAAAGCCTGTCCTATTAGAAACAGTTGAATGAAACAGGTATGTTTATAATCTGTAGAAAAACTGGTTAGGGAAGAGGAAGAGAGGACATAAATAACTGCCAAACTATTTGATGATTACTAGGAGATATTACCCTTATTTTGCATGTCCCCAAATAGGAAGGTAAGGCCAGTGGATAGAATGTACAGTTAGACAAATTTCTAACAAGTATGACTACAAAATGACATGGCCTGTCTCTCACAGATTCCTCCAATGGAGATTCAAAAAGAGGCAAGCTGAATCCCTAACAAGAAAGCATAAAGTGAACTAAAGCATATGAGTAAAGATTGGTCCAGATTTGTGGTGCCCAAACATCTTTAATGTTCTAGAATCTTTTTGAAATGTGTCCTATTATATATTTACTTATAAATTAAATGTATAAGTTACTGTTAATCTATATATTAAATATTAGTAAAGTTTACTTTTTCCTTTTATATAAAAAATAAATGTAAGAAGTTCTGAATTGTTTCCTGTATTCCAATGGTTCATCATCTGCAATCCCCAGGGAGTGCACATACTCTACTTTCAAGACCAATGGTCTATTTAAGCTATAAAATCTTTCTAGATCTAGGATTCAATTCACTAACATGGATTTTCAGAGTTCCTCCAACAGATAAATAACTGTTGTAAAATAATAATCACAATTAAAATTAAGAACTTACTATTTACAAGACACTGTGCTAGGCGCTTTGTTATTTAAATAAAACTGAAGCTCAGAGAGATTTAAAGAACCTGCTCCATGATGGGGAGAGCTGAAATTGGAACTCAGGCTGCTATACCTCTAAAGCCTATCATTCTTGAGCAAAGGGTGTCAGGCTCGATATAGAAAAGCCACGATAAATTCTCATTTACTAATCTGATTCACCTATCTACCTTATTATTACTAACCAAATTTAATGGCATCCTGATACCCTGAGCAAAACACTTTCATCTTGGTACTAAATTTCTTCATGGACAAAATGAAGAAATAGGGACAGAGAAACCGAGGGAAAAGATGTCACTTATCTAAGGCTACCAGGCAGGTAGAATTGAGAGAAGATTGCAAAATATTCCCAATTAGCTAGTCTTTTTTTTTCTTCTGTAACTATGAATAGAAGGTCATCCTTCCTCCTCAACAAGGGCAAAGTATCTGAGCAAAAATTTCTTTGTGCCTTCAGACACTTGGATTTTGTATTGTTTTGCCAAATCAAATTCTCACAATACAAAGTAGCTTTCAGTTTTACTGATGGCTATGGATTGATAACATCCTTAAAGAGCAGGTAAAGAAAAAGTGAGCCACAAACCCATGCAACCTCCTAAGAACGAAGCTAGAAATGTACAATCTAGGATCTATGCATTTAGAAGATTCAAATAATTTGGTAGTCAAATAAAATAAGCTGTTGAATTCTTTGTAAGAGAAATGAAGAATGAATCAGGAGCTATCCAGAGTACAGCCTGTGATAGGACACAAAAACCTGAATAATTTTGGGTTTCCTGCCTCAGAGCAATACCATACACAGCAGTATTCGGAATAGTGAAGCTGTAATCAGTAACATAATAAAAAAAGTACCAATAGGGAGGTGGATTCTGACTCCCATTCCACCTTCCTGATTCATAATAATCCCTTTGGGGGGGATTATTTTAAGTCACTAACTTCTGATCACAAACAGCAGGTTCAGTTAGAGAAACCAAGGAGAACGGAGATAAAGCTCTGAAGAACAAAAGTTTCGTTAATTTACCAGGAGAGACTACTCCAGGGAATCTCTGATTGTCCATTAAAATGTAAATTCTTTGGAAAAATGAGGAGTAAGCAACTTGCACAGCATTTCCCAATTTTCCTGCATTTTCTATCTTCTTTCTACCTTAACTTGGACTATGACGGTGAACACCAGAATTTCCAGATACTTACACCAGTATGTGGTGTAGCTGGTGTAGCATGTTTATCAGAAACCGGTTCCAACAACAAAGAAATATAAATTCTCAAGCTCAGCTGGATCTTTAGTTTAACCAGGAAACAGAGGGAGGAGAAAAGTTGCTCCAAGAATTAAAAGATTTAGAATGCGTCCACTCTGACCTAAGCCTCTTCATTTTGCTTCAGAGGGAGTTGGCAGCAATATTCTGAAAGGGAAGAAAAGCCTCATCCAGAAGACCCTGCCTCAGTGGGCTGGCGGGTGGGTCCCAGGGTTCCAGCACATCCATAATTTATTATCAAATGCCCGCCCAAGCCAACAAATTAAAGCACAATGATTTCCCACTCCTCCCCTGCTCCCCCACAAGGAGGCAACCTTTATATCAGAACAATGTGCCCAGGAGAGAATCTAAAGACACAAGGCTTATCCAAGGCAAAGCTGTATTCAAATGCTCAGGAGAGACAACACTCAGTATTTTTTCCTTCTTCTTTCTCCATACCTTTAACCCCCTCGCCCCAATTTAAAACTGTACAAAATGAGATCCTAGAGTGGGTGCAGATGATCTTCCCTTTCTCTGCAGACACACTCTAAAAAAGAGCCAGAGATTGAAGTGCTTGCTTTTCTTAAGGTCCGTGCGTAAATCATGGAAAGCAACGCTGGCTTGAGAGCTATGGGAAGCAGAACAGTGAGTCACCATGCAACGGGTATATCGCAAACCTGCAGGCCAGAAGGTCTCGCTCCTGTAAATGGACATGGATGGACCAAGTGAAAAGCACCAGAGAAAATCTGTCCATTGGCCTCTTTAAGCAGCTGGTTGACCTTGGGCAAATCACCAACCTTGCTGGGCCTCATCTCTAAAATGAGGTGCTGGGCAACATGGCCCTCTAAGAAATAATCCCCTCGGAGCCCTGACAGTCTGCGGGTTTTTGAATACATTAGGGGAAACGGAGAAGTTTCTAAAGAGTTGAAATTTTTCAACAAAAGGGGGAGGAAAAAGTGCTCGGTCAACAAGCCACCGAGTAACGGGCCTGAGCCCGGGTTAAATGCCTCTCCGACGAGGGAAAGGGGAGGGAGGGTCAGAGGTTCGGGCGCGGGGATGGAGGGAAGAGGCAACAGCTGAGACCGAAGGCAGAAGAGTTGCTACAAACGGGGCTGGCGGCGGCGAACCGCCGGCCACCGCGAGCTGGAGTGCCGAGAGGCCTACTCCAGGGGGTGGGCCGGGGAGGAGCGGCCGCCCCGCCACCGTAGTCCCCCTGAACCCCTCCCCTGGGAAAGGCGGGTGGAGACGGCGGCCAGCGGCGGAGCCGAGTCGGCAGGTTTGGGGGTGGGGTGCCGGCGGGAGGCTCTACGGGGGGCGGCGAGCGGTCCGGGGAGTGCCGGGGACAGCACGGGCAGCTGGGGAAGCAGCGCTGGGCGGCGGGGGGGGCGCGCGCCCGACGGCGGGGGAGGGGAGGTCGCGGGCCTCTCACAATAACAAATCGCAGGCCCTTCCGACCCCCACCTCTAAGCCTCCGGTTCCCCGCGACCCTGGCTGCACTCACTCAGGCAGAGGGTCCGTACGGGCCCCAAGCGGCTGCGGCGTCGGCGGGTGGCGCGTCTGTCGCTCGCTCAGTCCCGGCGGCCCCGCTCCGGCGCGTCCCTCCTCGGGCCCCAGCACCAGCGGCAGCGCCCCCACTTCCGGTTCCCCTGCCACTCAAGCAAATGGCTTCCGGAAGTCCCGCCTCATCCTGCGCGGCCTCCGCGTGGCTCCTCGCTCCCGGCTTTCCCTATCTGGGGGCACTCACTGCTGGCGCTCAGGTGCCCTGCCACGCCCTGCGAGGTTCCCCGCATTGTTCTCTGTCCTGCCCTCTTTTTGCACGTAGTCTGCATGAGGTGCAAACTGTCTTTCCTTCGGCTGCATCCCTCAATCCTGCGTTAATGTCGCCGCGGAGTGGAGATGGCATTTGGGACAATGTGGCGTGACCTCACACTGACGCCATTCCTCTCCCGCCCGGCCAACCTGGCTTCTTTCTCTACCCCGTGGAATCAACCAGATTGCTGTAACTGGGAGGGAAATAGGGCCCCAAGGTTAATGAGACAGTCTGCCACATGATGAGTAGAATTTGTTTCTGTGATGAATGGACGGGTGTGGGGGGACCGCCTCTTAAGGTGATACCATAGGGGGCTGGCGGGTCAGCCCTTAACAATCCATCCAGTTTAGGGGAAGACACACATATACAAAGTCAACACTAAAAAGAGTACATGCCAAATACTATATAAATGCGGGACCTGTAAGAGTAGAGAGGGAGGGCGAAAGATGTGCGCCGGCTTTATGGCAGCGAGACGTTTGGTAGAGCACACGCCTGAGCTGGCCCTTTAAGGCTGGACAGACTTCATTCAGACCTACGCCAGGTAGTAGGTAGAGCCTTCCAGCGCTCTGATATGATGGGGGGCAAAGGGGGCCGGCGGTAATTTTGCTGAGAACACCTGTTAAGAATACTATAAAAATCAAGATATATCAAATTGGTTTTCAGCTCACCTGTGCTGTCAAGTGATACTACGTTTACCAGGCATGTATAATCCAAAATAATTTTGTCCTTGTATAGGATGATTTTTACATTGCTAATTTACCTTGGAATTTTCTTGCAGACACTGTATGGCACACCAGTACGTGCTCAGTAAATGTTTGTTGTTTTAAGTGTTATACTGAAAAGAATTCATGTTTGGGGAACTCAAGAGGCAGCCCAGAAATATGTTGATAACAGAAGAGAAACAGCTTGAATTATTCTCAGGGGATAAATCCACAGAATCTGGCATTTCCCCAATTGTAACACTCAACACACTTTAATGTAATTACTACTTTAATACTCTGTCTTCACTGCTATAGTGTAAGCTCTGAGGGAGCAGGGACTGTGTTCTTTGGATTCCCAGCACCTGGCACGGTGCCTCAATCACAGTAGACGTTAAATATTGCTGCATGAGGAATGAATGATCAAGGGTTGATTTTGTGCCTGTGTGGAACCCATGGCCTCTCTCCCTACTTTTTTGTTTTCAACTTTTTATTTTTATTTTTTTTTTTAATTTTAATTTTTATTTTTTTTTTTATTTTTATTTTTTTTTTAAAGATTTTATTTATTTATTTGAGAGAGAGAGAATGAGAGAGCACATGAGAGAGGGGAGGGTCAGAGGGAGAAGCAGACTCCCCGCCGAGCAGGGAGCCCGATGCGGGACTCGATCCAGGGACTCCAGGATCATGACCTGAGCCGAAGGCAGTCGCTTAACCGACTGAGCCACCCAGGCGCCCTGTTTTCAACTTTTTAATTAAGAAACATAAACAAGGGAGGTGTACCCCTAGGAAATACTAAACCTAGTTAAACTAGCTTCTGCAAATATTTAAATACCTTTATGGCTCGGGCAGTTTTTATTGTTTTGGCAAAATCTCAATGTCATTGAACCCTGAAATCTATCAAGAGCTTCTTTCCTGGGCGCCTGGGTGGCTCAGTTCGTTAAGCAACTGCCTTCGGCTCAGGTCATGATCCTGGAGTCCCTGGATCGAGAACCGCATCGGGCTCCCTGCTCGGCAGGGAGTCTGCTTCTCCCTCTGACCCTAACCCCTCTCATGTGCTCGCTCTCAAATAAATAAATAATAAAATCAAAAAAAAAAAAAAGAGCTTCTTTCCTGAATTTGTCTGTTTTAGCTTTCTAAATAGATCATTTTCAAAAATAAGCAGGTGGTACAGTGGAAAGGACCCTGAACTAGGCTTCAGGGTGTCCCTGGGTGTTGTCTGCGGGCTACTGCTGTTTTACTTCTTCAAGCCTTTGTTTCTTAGTCTGTAAGATAAAAAGAATGGACTAGATGATTGCTAAGGTCCTTTTTAGCTCTCAATTTCTACCCTCCTCCCAGTTACATTCAGGAAGATAATTCTGAGGGCATCCACATCCTATCTCACTCCTCCTCACTTCCCACACACAAATCCCCTTCCCCCCGGGTCCCATTCAGAGTCGGTGTTTTCCATACAGTCCCAGTTGGTGATAGGTAAAAACAACTTTTCTGACTATGACACAAATTGACGGAAAACTATCCAGAGAGCTTGTGCTTCAAGTTGTTTTTCCATTAACGATGGGTTTTATGAATCCATCCAGATTCTTTATAGTCTGGTTTCCCTATTGATTAAATGCTACCCTAAAGGGAGAAAATATATAAATCCTGACAAAATGTCTGTGGACTGATTGGAGTCCTCAAACGGGCAAAAGTAAAAGGGATCTAATGTAAACCCAGGACTTTGAGAATGAGAAGTGTCAAAATACTACCCAAGTGGCCTGGAATTTAGGAGACTGCTTGGCATTTCATTACTTACAGTAATGAAACTGGGAGGTTTCAGAGGACCTGGCATTTCAGACGTGAAAAGGCCTGCGAATGGACACGTGGTATGAATTCAGGGAATTTCTGTGGGTAGAACCCAAGATCAGATGGTTTATTTTATTTTATTTTTTTAAAGATCTTATTTATTTATTTGAGAGAGAGAATGAGATAGAGAGCATGAGAGGGGGAAGGGTCAGAGAGAGAGGCAGACTCCCTGCTGAGCAGGGAGCCCGACGTGGGACTCGATCCCGGGACTCCAGGATCATAACCTGAGCCGAAGGCAGTCGCTTAACCAACTGAGCCACCCAGGCGCCCAATCAGATGGTTTATAAAAAGAGTTTCAAAGTGTTGCGTACTGTTAAAACAACATTAAAAAATGTTTTGACCGAAGAAAACAAGTTCGCTTACATCCTCACAAATAAACACATTTTCATTTGCCTCAATAACCATACATTGAGTAAATATTTCTTAATTTTAAAATCTCTGGGGTCAGGCCAAATGTTAGAAATACAGTAAAAAATATACAGTATTGAGACCCCTAGGTGGCTCAGTTGGTTAAATGTCTGTCTTCAGCTCAGGTCATGCTCCCGGGGTCCTGGGATGGAGTACCGTGTCCTGTGGGGCTCCCTGCTCAGTGGGGAGTCTGCTTCTCCTTCTGCCTACCGCCCCCCGTTTGTGTGCTCTCTCTCTCTCTCTGACAAATAAATAAAATATTTAAAAAATAAAATATTTTTTAAAATTAAAAAAAATATTTAAAAAATATTTAAAAAACAGTATTATAACAGCATTTTTGTTTCCACCACTGACAATTGTTAATTTGTCATAGTCTTATTTTTGTAAACAACGTGTGTGTTTATGTTTTTGTATCGCTACAAACTCATGAATTGAAACACATTTGATGTGTGTTATTCCATTGCAGTTATTAAGCTTATTGATAACCATATTGTCCTATGTTTAGGAGGTGGGACGGGACCCTATTCAAGTTGCCTGAGTCGTTTTAACATGACCAAACATTGATTTGTTTTCTGCCATTTTAGTTTTTTGCCTTTTCTACAATTTCATAGAAATGGAATCAGACAGTAGGTACCCTTTTGTTTCTGGCTTCTTCTGTTTAACATATTTTTGAGATTCATCCGTGTTGTATGTATTCCTTTTTATTGCCGAATAGTATTCTGTTATATGGCTATTCTACAATTTGCTTATCCAGTCAACTGTTAGGAACATTTGGTTTGTTTCTAGTTTTGCTAATTATGAATAAGACTAAGATGAAAGTTCATATAGAAGTCTTTGTGAAGGTATTTGTTTTCACTTTTTTCTGATAAACATCTAGGAACAGAATTGCTGCTTCTATTGCAAGTGTGTGTTTCCCATTATAATAAACTGAGCCACCCAGGGGTCCCAATACTGTATATTTTTTACTGTATTTCTAACTGCCCAACTGCTTTTCAAAGTGGTTTATCATTTTACACTCCCCAAAGCAGTATGTGAGAGTTCCAGTTGCTCTGGATCCTTGACAACACATGATATTGTCAATCTTTTTAATGTTAACCATTCTAATGGGTAGGTAGTGATATCTCACTGATTTTAATTTGCATTTCCCTGATTATTAATAATACTAAACATCTTTTCATATTCTTTTTAGCCATTTATATATTTTCTTTTGCCAAGTGCTTGTTCAACTCTTTCACTCATTAAAAAAATTGGGTTGTCTTTTTTTTTTTTAAGATTTTCTTTATTTGAGGGCGCCTGGGTGGCTCAGTTGGTTAAGCGACTGCCTTCGGCTCAGGTCATGATCCTGGAGTCCCTGGATCGAGTCCCGCATCGGGCTCCCTGCTCGGCGGGGAGTCTGCTTCGCCCTCTGACCCTCCCCCCTCTCATGTGCTCTCTCTCATTCTCTCTCTCAAATAAATAAATAAAATCTTTAAAAAAAAAAAAAAAAAAAAAAAGATTTTCTTTATTTGACAGAGAGAGACAGAGAGAGAGAGATAGCAAGAGCAGGAACACAAGCAGGGAGAGTGGGAGAGGGAAAAGCAAGCTTCCCACGGAGCAGGGAGCTCGATGCGGGGCTCGATCCCAGGACCCTGAGATCATGACCGGAGCCGAAGGCAGACACCTAACGACTGAGCCACCCAGGTGCCCAAAAATTGGGTTGTCTTATTACTGAGTTGTGAAAGTTCTTTTATATTCTGACTATAAAGACTTTGTCAAATATATGTATTTCAAACATTTTTCTCTCATCCATATCTTGAGTTTTCTTTTTTATTATTATTATTTTATTTTAATTCCAGTATAGTTAATATACAGTGTTATATTCATTTCAGGTGTACAATATAGTGATTCAACAATTCCATACATAACTCAGTGTTCATCAAGACAAGTGTAGAGTTTTTATTTTCTTTTTTTTTTTTTAAGATTTTATTTATTTGAGAGAGAGAGAAAGCACACACACAAGTAGGGGGGAAGGGCAGAGGGAGAGGGAGAAGCAGACTCCCTGCTGAGCAGGGACCCTAACAGGGAGCTCCATCACAGGACCCTGAGATCATGACCTGAGCCAAAGGCAGATGCTTAACCCACTGAGCCACCCAGGTGCCACGAGTTTTCTTTTTTTTTTAAGATTTTATTTATTTATTTGACAGAGAGATAGTGAGAGCAGGAACACAAGCAGGGGGAGTGGGAGAGGGAGAAGCAGGCTCTCCGCCGAGCAGGGAGCCCGATGTGGGGCTCGATCCCAGAACCCTGGGATCATGACCTGAGCGGAAGGCAGGTGCTTAACGACTGAGCCACCCAGGCGCCCCGAGTTTTCATTTTCTTTCTTTTTTCTTTTTTTTAAAGATTTTATTTATTTATTTGAGAGAGAGAAAGAGAGAGAGAGAGCACAAGAGGGGGGAGCGGGAGAGGGAGAAGCAGACTCCCCACTGAGCAGGGAGCCCGATGCAGGACTCGATCCCAGGACTCCAGGATCATGACCTGAGCCGAAGGCAGCCACTTAACCAACTGAGCCACCCAGGCGCCCGAGTTTTCATTTTCTTAATGGTATCTTTCAAAGAACAAAATTTTTAACTTTGACAAAATATAATTTATCATTTTTTTAAATTTATGGTTTGTGCTTTTGTGTCCTATTTAAGAAATCTTTGCCTACTGTTACAATGAATTTCTTCTAAAAGTGGTTATAACTTTAGCTTTTACATTTCAGATAGTAATCCTTTTAAAGGTGATTCTTGGGTGTGGTGTGAAGGAAAAAACTGTTTTGCATATGGATGTGGGATTGTTTTGGCCCTGTTTGTTGAAAAACTTTTCCTTTCTCTACTGAATTATCTTGGCCCCTTTGTTGAAAGACAATAGGCTATATAAGTGTGGGTCAGTTTCAGACTGTATATTCTTTTCCATCCATCTCTGTATCTACCTTTACACCAATGCTAAACCGTCTTAATTGGGGTGCCTGGGTGGCTCAGTCGTTAAGCGTCTGCCTTCGGCTCAGGTCATGATCCCAGGGTCCTGGGATCGAGCCCCACATCGAGCCCCGCATCGAGCCCCGCATCGGGCTCCCTGCTCCGCGGGAAGCCTGCTTCTCCCTCTCCCACTCCCCCTGCTTGTGTTCCCTCTCTCGCTGTGTCTCTCTCTGTCAAATAAATAAATAAAATCTTTTAAAAAAACCCAAAAAGGGCGCCTGGGTGGCTCAGTTGGTTAAGCGACTGCCTTCAGCTCAGGTCATGATCCTGGAGTCCCGGAATCGAGTCCCACGTCGGGCTCCCTGCTTAGCAGGGAGTCTGCCTCTCTCTCTGACCCTCCCCCCTCTCATGCTCTCTATCTCATTCTCTCTCTCAAATAAATAAATAAAGTCTTTTTATAAAAAAAAATAAATAAAAATAAAAATTTAAAAAACCCAAAAAAACAAAAAACCGTCTTAATTACTGTAACTATGTAGTAACTTTTGAGATCAGATAGTGTTAAGTCCTCCAGCTGTCTTCTTTTTCAAAATTGTGTTGAGTGTTCTAGGGCTTTTGCATATCCATATAAATTTTAGAATGAGCTCATCAAATTCTACTAGAGGCCTTTTGAAATTCTGATGGAGATGCATTGAATCTATACGCCAGTTTGGGGAGAATTGACTCCTTGACAATGTTGAGTCTTCTGATTGATGAAGTTTTTTTTAAAGATTTTATTTTAGGGGCGTCTGGGTGGCTCAGTCAGTTAAGCATCTGCCTTCGGCTCAAGTCATGATCCCAGGGTCCTGGGATTGAGTCCCGCGTCGGGCTCCCTGCACAGCAGGGACCCTGCTTCTCTCTCTCTCTCTGCCCCTCCCCCTGCTTGTTCTCTCTCTGTCTGTCAAATAAATAAAATCTTTTAAAGTAATTAAAAAAGGATTTTATTTTATTTTTAAAGACTTATTTATTTGAGAGAGAGAGTGTGCACGGAGGTGGCAGGGGGAGAGGCAGAGGGGAGAGAGAGACTCTGAAGCAAACTCCCTACCGAACCTGAGCCCAACTGGGGGCTCAACTCAGGGCTTGATGTGGGGCTTGATCTCACGACCCTGAGATCATGAGCCAAAACCAAGAGTCAGATGCTTAACTGACTGAGCCAGCCAGGTGCCCCTGATTGATGATTACTGTTTACTGTGCCATTATTTTAGATCTTCTTAAATTTCTCTCTGCAATATTGTGTAGGTTTACATATTTGATAAATTTATCCTTAAGTATATATAATATATCCTTGACATTTATGAGAAAATTTTGTCTTTGAGAACTCTATTTTTGAGAACCGTATAATAGCATATAATTTTCTGATGAAATGTTCTTGAAATTTTAAAGCAATCACTTGATCTCTGTTGTGACTGTAACAATATGCTTGAGGAGGAGTAAAGAACCCAAATGCCAGGCTGAAATTCACACCCTATCTAGGCATCTGGGCCTTGCTTTCTGGCTAAATGCTTTGTTTTCATTGCCCACCAACCTTGAAGAGACTTTCATTCAAATTTCCACCTTATTAAAATTACAAATCCTTATATCATGGATTTTCAGGCTCTCTCTCAAGATAAAACCCTGAATTCTGAAGCCAAGAAAACATGGATGTTTCTACTGTAGTGTGCATCTCCCTCTTTGAACCCTTTGTTTACAAGCCTCCTTCCCTAATTCAATATGCATTCTAGGCAGAAGCCCTGTCTCATTTCTCTTTGTAACCCCAGTTCCAGGAAGTGCCTGGCATAATGAATATTTTTTGGTAACTGGTGGATGAATAAAGTCAAGGTCGATTTTCAGACCTCAGGAAAGAAGACCATAAAAGCTGAGTGGGCAGAGGCTGGAATTAAAGTCGGGAATAGGACTCAGCAACAGGAATCCTAAAAGTCTGGCAACGCAGTGGGAAGCTGAAACTCAGGAGTTAACCGGGCAGAGTTCATCTTCATTCTGGCAGACAGTTTCCTGCACCTTCTCATATGCTGTAAAAGCTGCATATTCTTAAAGGCAACATCCAAGTCATAGACATTACATTTCTCTTCACTTCGGTAGATACTTACTGAATCCTTACTCTGTGCCAGGCACACTGCTAATCCATGGGGAGAAAAGATGAGCAGGGTAACATCCTCCCCCCACCCCTTTTTTTAAAAAAGATTTTATTTATTTATTTGACAGAGACACAGCGAGAGAAGGAACACAAGTGGAGAAGAGGCAGAAGAAGACTTTCCGCTGAGCAGGGAGCCCGATGGGGGGCTCGATCCCAGGACCCCGGGATCATGACCTGAGCTGAAGGCAGACACTTAACAACTGAGCCACCCAGGCGCCCCATAACATCCTCCCCTTAAGGAACACAGTGTAGTCGGGGCGCCTGGGTGGCTCAGTTATTTAAGCGACTGCCTTCGGCTCAGGTCATGATCCCGGAGTCCCGGGATCGAGTCCCGCATCGGGCTCCCTGCTCGGCGGGGAGTCTGCCTCTCCCTCTGACTCTCCCCCTCTCATGCTCTCTATCACTCTCTCTCTCAATAAATAAATAAAAATCTTAAAAAAAAAAAAAGGAACACAGTGTAGTCATAGATATAGACATAAAGACAAGTGATTCACATATAGTATGCAATGGTAGAGGAGAGCATTGAATACTCTGAGATATGAAAAGCCCACCCTGGAGGTGTGGTGGTCAGAAAAGGTTTCAGGGGGAAATGATCCCTGAACTGAATCTTTTTTGTAAAAGACTATTTTTTTTTTTAGTTTTTATTTTTATTTTTTTATTTAAAGATCTAAGTTCTTTTTTTTTTTTTAGATTTTATTTATTTATTTGACAGAGAGAGAGCGCACAAGCAGAGGGAGTGGCAGGCAGAGGGGCGGGGAGCACGATGTGGAGCTTGATCCCAGGACCCTGAGATCATTATCTGAGCCAAAGGCAGATGCTTAACTGCCCCAAGCTCAGAGATTCTTTCCTGGGCTGTGTCCAGTCTGCTAAAAAGCCCATCAAAAGCAGTCTTCAGTTTTGTTAAAGTGTTTTTGACCTTTAGTATTTCTTTTTGATTCTTTCTTAGGATTTCCATCTCTCCGCTTACATTACCTATCTATTCTTGCACACTGTTTATTTTATCCATTTGAGCCCTTAGCATATTAAGAATAGTTGTTTTAAATTCCCGGTCTGATAACTCCACCATACAATGTCTGGACTGATGCTTGCTCAGTCTCTTCAAACTGTGTTTTCTTGCCTTTCAGTATGCCCTTGTATTTTCCTGATGGCTGAACACGATGTTCTGTGCAAAAGGACTAGTATAAATAGGCCTTCAGTTATGTGATGGTAAGGTGTGTGGGGGGGGGGTTTGAGGGGGAGCGTTCTACACCTGAACTGAATCTTAAAGAATGAATAGGACTTGCCAGGTGTGAAGCAAGAAGGATAAAGGGAAGAAGTAGAGGGTGTACTACAATTAAAGGCCTGAAGCAGAAGCAGCAGCAGGAGCAAAATCTCCCTTTCTTAAGATCTCTCAAGACTAAAATATTTTGGCAATGACCTCATATCAGCTGATGCCCTGGCCAGATTGGAATCATGGCCAAATCAGCTTTACTTTCTTCACATTGTCTAACCTAGAGCATGAGTTCTGTACACAAGTGTTGTAAAACTAGTAAGTAATCATTTCCCAATGACAGGAGACCTCTCTGATATCAGAGGGATCACTCTGGACAAGCATAAGTTGAGCCCAAGGTCACATGAGACCAGTCTCACCCTTGCACTACTGAATAAATTAGAATTGCCTCAAATCACGGATGGTCTTATTACCACTACTCGTACCAGTACTTCTATTACTAGCCCAACAACATAAATACTGTAGTAGTATATATTATATATGCATATATACGTACGGATATATGGAGAGAGATGTAATGACAACTTCAAATTTTAAAAAGTTTTTTATTTTATTTTTTTTATTTTTTTATTTTTTAAAGATTTTATTTATTTATTTGAGAGAGAGAATGAGAGACAGAGAGCACGAGAGGGAAGCAGGTCAGAGGGAGAAGCAGACCCCCCCGCTGAGCAGGGAGCCCAATGTGGGACTCGATCCCGGGACTCCAGGATCATGACCTGAGCCGAAGGCAGTCGCCTAACCAACTGAGCCACCCAGGCGCCCAAAAATAGTTTTTTTTTTTTAAAAGAGAGTCGCACCGTCTACTGACTGAGACTTAGGCGCCCCTAAAAATTCTTTCATATACATTATCATAGCTGATCTTTATAAAATACTAATGAAAAGCTTTTAGGTATTCAGTTAACAAATAGTTATTAAACACCAAAATGCAGTCAGACTGTGTTAGCTGCCTCAGGGATACAAAAGGCATATTGAAACAATAGTATTTGTAACTAAAAGGATTATTTGGTCCAGCTCTTTTATTTGACAGGCAAGCCCTACAGGTGAGAGACTTTAAACATTTAGCCCCTGCCTGCAGAGCCCACGACTAACAATCTAGCAGCGAAGACAAAATGAAACAGGTGAAACAATTCAAAAGCAAGCAGGCGCTCCCTAGTATGGCCCTGAGAGAAGGGAAAGAGCCATACAGAAGAACGGTGACAGGATGAGGAGTAGACACAGTCTTGGGCACTTCCACATGATGTTGGTCCTCGAAACACATGTCCTCATCACCATCTTCTTCGTTTGATGATACACACTAAGGCTCAAAGAAGTCAGGTCAGTTGCCAAAAGCCACACCAGAAGTGGTGGGCCTGGGACCCAGAGCCAGTTCTGAGTTCCAAACGTGGGTATTTAAACTTCAAACTACCGAAGCAGAATAGGCACAGCCTCTGTGTGGGATGAGAAAGAGCTTTTCAAAAGTACTGAAAAAAGGGCCACCTGGGTGGCTCAGTTGTTAAGTGTCTGCCTTCGGCTCGGGTCATGGTCCCAGGGTCCTGGGATCAAGCCCCACATCGGGCTCCCTGCTCAGTGGGGAGCCTGCTTCTCCCTCTCCCACTCCCCCTGCTTGTGTTCCCTCTCTCGCTCTGTAAAAAAAAAAAAAAAAAAAAAGTGGGATTAACCTCAGCAGAGGCTTGAAACAAGGAAAGTGGGTTACTTAGGTAGGCAATGGTGGTGCTTAAGTAGGAGCAGTAACACAGCCATTATCTGGGAACTTTATTTTTTTTATTAGCATGTAATGTATTATTTATTTCAGGGGTACAGTTCTGTGATTCATCAGTCTTACACAATTCACAGCGCTCACCATAGCACATACCCTCCCCAATGTCCATCACCCAGCCACCCCATCCCTCCCACCCCCCTCCACTCCAGCAACCCTCAGTTTGTTTCCTGAGATTAAGAGTCTCTAATGGTTTGTCTCCCTCTCTGGTTTCAACTTGTTCCATTTTTCCCTCCCTTCCGCTATGATCCTCTGCATTGTTTCTCAAATTCCACGTATCAGTGAGATTATATGATAATTGTCTTTCTCTGATTGACTTACTTCGCTTAGCATAATACCCTCTAGTTCCATCCACGTCGTTACAAATGGCAAGATTTCATTTTTTGATGGCTGCATAATATTCCATTATATATATATATATACACACACACATATATATATATATATATACACATATATATATATACCACGTCTTCTTTATCCATTCATCTGTTGATGGGCATCTAGGCTCTTTCCATAGTTTGGCTATTGTAGACATTGCTGCTATAAACATTGGGGTGCATGTGCCCCTTCGGATTACTACATATGTTTCTTTGGGGTAAATACCCAGTAGTGCAATTGCTGGGTCGTAGGGTAGCTCTATTTTCAACTTTTTGAGGAACCTCCATACTGTTTTCCAGAGTGGCTGCACCAGCTTGCATTCCCACCAACAGTGTAGGAGGGTTCCCCTTTCTCTGCATCCCCGCCAACATCTGTCGTTTCCTGACTTGTTAATCAGGGAACTTTAGAGTTGGAGAGAATCTTTGGTTAGAAGTCACATAGAAACCTACTTATGGCACTGCTCACATACAGATATTTACTCAAATTCTGATGTAAGTGACCACTTGACAGGGAACTTACTTCTTCTCAGGCAGTACATTACATTATTGGCTAGCTCTGGTCACCAACAGCTCTTTTTTTTTAAGATTTTATTTGTCAGAGAGAGAGAGTGCGCAAGAGCGGGGGGGAGTGGCAGAGGGAGAAGTAGGCTCCCCATTGAGCAAGGAGCCCCATGTGGGGCTCGATCCCAGAACCCTGGGATCATGAAATGAGCCGAAGGCAGACACTTAACCGACTGAGCCACCTGGGACTGAGCCACCCAGGTGTCCCAGCCGATAGCTCTTTAGCAAGCATACTTTGTATTTCTTCAACCAAAAGAACAAAACAGCTCAGGAACCAAGGTCAGAGCTTTGTATGCCACTCCTGGAGATCTTCTAGGTGAGCACAAAGCCAAGAATCCATACCTTTTCATCCACTCCATTCTTTCACAAAGGCTTAGTGAATGCTTCCATGTGCCAGTCACTCTCTAGGGCCTTGGGCTACAAGGATCCCCACTCTTTCGAAGCTTACATTCTAGTGGGGAGAGGTAATAAACGTTAAACATCATCATAATCAAAACGAAGTCAAGGACATAGTGTGTTCAGAGATGCGTACTACAGAAATATAAGAGAGCTGTAAAGTGGTGGCCAGGGCTGGGAGTGGTGGGCTGGAGGAGTAGTATGAGTTCCGTTTGCTCAGGGAAAGCGTCATTTGAGAAGACAACACCGAGAAAAGACTTGAAGGGAGTGGGTTATCTGTGTAGGTCTCTGGTAGAAGAACATTCCAGGCAGAGGGAATATCAATGGACAAGGCCCTGAGGGGGTGCAGGCCTGCATACCTGAGGAGCAGCAAGGAGGGCGGGGGGGGGGGGGGGGGGGGGGGGGGCTAGGGTAGAGTGAGTATGGGAGGCCTGGTTGGAAACAGGGAGAAGTGATGGAGCTAGAATATGAAGGCCCTTGTAGACCAGGGGCAGGACCTTGAGTGACATCCTGAGGACAATGGGGAATCATTGTAGGGTTTTGAGAAGTATGAACCTACTTTAATTTTAAAAGGATTTCTCAAGCTTCTGGGCTGTAAGTTGACAGCACAAAGAGAGCCAGAGTGGGAGCAGAGAGAGACCAGTCAGGGGCTTATTGCAGTGGCCCAGGTAAGAGATGATGGTGGCTCAGACCAGGCTGGTGGCGATTTGAGGTTGTTCGTGTTTTGTTGAAATCTGCACCTCCCTGCATCAACCCGAAGCAATGCTTTCTAAAATGTGTTTTTGTGGGCGCCTGGGTGGCTCAGTTGGTTAAATGACCAACTCTTGATTATGGCTCAGGTCATGATCTCAGGGTTGTTGGATTGAGCCCTGTGTCAGGCTCCGCACTCAGCGGGGAGTCTGCTTGAGAGTCTCTCTTTTCCTCTGCCCCTTCCTGCCGCTCTCACTCTCTTTCTCTCTAAAATAAATAAATAAATCTTTTAAAAAATGTGCGTTTGTGTGTGGAACTTGACCCACCACTGGTCACTCTCTCTTCGGGTTTATTCCTCTCCCCTGACTCTGAAGGTGGACATAGTCAGTGCAACTTCCCTTCCCAGTCACTTCCCAAGACAAGCCCCAAGACCTTTCCAATTTGCAGATTTTACAGCAAAACCACCAAAAGAAAGCTGACAAGAGATAAGGAAACTAACACGGATGAGAAAGTGACAAAGGTGAATTTCATAATTTGTATGGAAGCAGTGCTTGGGTGATGAGTTTGACTGCCTCTATGATGGTTTTGGGGACCTCAAAGACTTTTGTCTTGGCTTTTATTGTTGAAGAATGGGCCTCCCTAACACTGCCCCCCAGCCTCTATAACACCCCCGAACACCAGTTTCTTCCACTAAGGTCTCTTGATTCCACATCCGAGCTACACTTCTTACAGTTCACTGAACTCTATAATTATCTAACACCTGCCTCTGGCCCCTCCTTATAATGTCCCTGGCTAAGTATAGGCCAGGAAAGATCTTTCTCCTTCCTCCCCATCTTTCTCTCTTCCCTTCCCTAAGCTCCTAAATGCCCTGGTGCCAGGTATTCAGCCCATGATCATTGTCCTTTCCCTCTGCTGTAAACTCTTGGGGCTCCTGAGCTCTAAGTCTACGCTGCAGTGACTTGCTCTCTTTTCCTCTTAAAGTCTAGTTTCCTTATTGTGGCTTTTGTTCTCTGCTCCTTTTTAGGTCTTTTTTTTTTTTTTTTTTAAAGATTTTATTTATTTGACAGAGAGAGACACAGCGAGAGAGGGAACACAAGCAGGGGGAGTGGGAGAGGGAGAAGCAGGCTTCCCGCCAAGCAGGGAGCCCGATGCGGGGCTCGATCCCAGAACCCTGGGATCATGACCTGAGCCGAAGGCAGACGCCTGACGACTGAGCCACCCAGGCGCCCCTCCTTTTTAGGTCTTGAACTACCTCTCCAGCGTCATCTCCCAACCCTCAAACCCCCCCAGTTCACACTCCATCTGTTCCAGCCACTCCATTGACCAGCCATGTCTCAGGCAGACCCCACCGCTCATTTTCCCATGCCTTTGCTCTGGCTGTCTTCTTCCTTGACTGTCCTTTCCCCCCATCCTTTAGCCAAGGAAATCTTACTTCTCCTTAAAGCTTTGCTCGGTTCTAACAGCCCTTCCTCTGTAAAGCTTTCCCTGCTTCCCCAGCTAGAATGAATGAGAACGGGTGACAGCCCCACGCTCTGCTTTGCTAGCAGTGATCCCTGCTGGGGATCTCTTTCTTCATGGAAAGGCTACTATGTTATGTAAGTAAGGACCTGATTCTCAGAAAGGTGTCACATTGGATAGCTGCTTGCTAAAATATTTTATCTAAGGTGTTAATTAGCTGATAAAGTTTAACTTATGAATATGTGATATAGACAATTATAATAGACTATATCATTGAGAGTCAGGAGACCTGGATTTGAATTTCAGCTCTGATCCTCCCTCCCTCCCTTCCTCCCTTCCCTCCTTCCTTCTTTCCTTCCTTCCTTCATCCCTTCCTTCTCTCTTTCCTTCCTTCCTTCCTTCTGTCCTCTCTCCCTCTCTTCTTTCTTTCTTTCTTTCTTTCTTTCTTTCTTTCTTTCTTTCTCTCTCTTTCTTTCTTCTTTCTTTTGATAATTATTCTAATAGATGTGAAGTGGTATCTCATAGAGGATGACAGGCACAATGAAACAGGAGGATTGAGTGACTATTCATATACTGAATGCTAAATGCACAGACCTTCTAACCCTTTCTCCCACTTGGCTCCCTTTACTGTCAAGGTGGGCAACTGAAAGAGATTTCTCTGGGGAATCCCAGCAAGTGACCAACGCAGATCACCCTTTCTGTGAAGCTCAAAGTGAACAAGCCCCACATATGTGCTCAGAAATTTCAACAGCTCTTTAGTCCCCCACTCTTTACCAAGAGCAGTGTGGACAGCCAAAATTATCACATATCTGAGAAAAGCCTCTAATACTGAAGACCGAGAACAAAACAAGAAAACTTTTTTTTTTTCGTGGAAAAATGTGAATTTTATGATGCCTGAAACATAATATTACGAAGGGAAGAGACTATATAAGACAATCAAGTATGCTGGGTGTCCTCATTGCTGCTACTGAGTGTCCCTGCCTGTAGGCGTCTCAAAGGACAGAGCTAGGAAATAAACATATCTGTACTAATGTGTATGCACAAGGAGTATCCTTATCTCTCCACGTAGCTATTGGTATCTATTGAGCTCAACATGAGTTCACTCTGATATCTCCCACTATAAACCAGTGCCATATGGTTCATTCTAGTTTGCTCCCCTTCCTTCTCCATAACCTCTCACTCCAACAGTGAGAAACCTGGCTCCCACCATCTGCCATCCACATACTTCTTTGTTCATTCCCAGTATACTTGTATGGTAGTTTTAGAATTGTTTTTTTTTTTTTTTTTTTTAAGATTTTATTTATTTGCGAGAGAGAGAATGAGAGACAGAGAACATGAGAGGGAGGAGGGTCAGAGGGAGAAGCAGACTCCCTGCTGAGCAGGGAGCCCGATGTGGGACTCGATCCCGGGACTCCAGGATCATGACCCGAGTCGAAGGCAGTCGCTTAACCAACTGAGCCACCCAGGCGCCCGGTAGTTTTAGAATTGTTAACCCATACCTCTAAGGTAAACAACTTTACCAACTAGAGGGCAAAGCATACATATAGTTCCTTTTGTCTTTCGTCTTATGGGGTAGAGTCCCCAAAGTTTCTTAAGTCAACACCTCTCTTTCCCCATTCCCTTCTGTGAAATTATGTCATTTATAATACACTTAGATTCTTTTGTCACAACCTACATTCCATTCTAGGATCTCTGTCCTTCTAGTTGATTTTTTTAAGTTTGCATACATTAAGATGCACTGTTTGTGTTATAAAGTCCTAGTGCTTTTGACAAATAGTGTCATGATCGATATATTTTTTCATGCATAAACAGTGTGAGAAAAAATAAAATGAAAGTGAGCAAGGGAAGAGGACAAGGAAGAAGCAAATAGGTGTAAATTACTGGCAAAGTTCCACTTTTTAAGTTATGTAGTAAGGTCATTATGTAAATAACAAATAAATAAATAATAGATAAGACCATACATGGACCAATGTTAGTGGGTACATATGTACCAAGGATTATGAGTTATGATTATGATCAAATTGTATGGACTTTCTATCCCCATCAAGGGGGAAAAGGGGCCATCTGGCGTCCACAGAATTTTTAATTGAAAAGGTCAAAAACTACCCATGCGTTCCTTGATGGATGAGTGGATAAATAAAATGTGGCATATACATACAATGGAATATTATTCAGCTTTAAAAGGAAGAGAGTTCCGACACAGGCTGTAACATGGATGAACCTTGAGGACATCATGCTAAGTGAAATAAGCCAGTCACAAAAGGACAAGTATTGTATGATCCCACGAACATGGGGTACCTGGAGTAGTGAAATTCACAGAGACAGAAATTAAAACAGTGGTTGCCAGCAGCTGGGTAGGGGGTGGAATGAGGAGTTCGTGTTTAATGGGTACAGAATTTCAGCTGGGGGAGATGAGAAAGTTCTGGAGGTGACTGGTGGTGATGGTTGTACAACAATGTGAAATGTACTTAATGCCACAGAACCATACACTTAAAAATGGTTGAAACTGTACATTTTATGTTATATATACTTTATCACAGTGAAAAAGAAAAGGCAAAGGCAGAAGAAACAGGTTTGCCCTTCCCTAAAAGGGATCAGAGTGAACTGTGTATAGGAATTAAGACAATGTCTCCTTGAGTTCTTTTACCCCATCATCAAGAGTGAAGAGAGGCCCCTGCACTGGCCCATGAACCCAACTAAGACCACACATCTCCCTGGTCTTCTATCCCATCAGGTGTCAAAGAGGGAGTCCCTATCCCCAGATTAACCCCTGGTTTCCTGAGAAATCTCAACTTCTTCAACAGGTGTCAAAGTGGAGTCTGCATCTGGTATAAATTTGCCCCTCCCCTAACAGGGCCAAGAGTGAACCTGAATACTTGAGAACCTGACCGTGACCTTTCCTCTCCCTCAGGCCTTCTACCTACATCATCAGAAGACAAGAAGATGGGGTGCCTGGGTGGCTCAGTCGTTAAGCGTCTGCCTTCGGCTCAGGTCATGATCTCAGGGTCCTGGGATCGAGCCCCGCATTGGGCTCCCTGCTCGGTGGGAAGCCTGCTTCTCCCTCTCCCACTCCCCCTGCTTGTGTTACCTCTCTCGCTGTGTTTCTCTCTGTCAAATAAGTAAATAAAATCTTTAAAAAAAAGAAGACAAGAAGAGACATGAAGTGGAACTGAGAACTCAACATCCATAGACTCCCTTGCCTCCATTAACAAGGGTGAAAAAGTGATGCCCAGATATCCACCACTCCCTAGTCCCCAGTGACATTCAGTTGACTTGAATGTCTGTCTTGAATCCATTAGAACCAATCTCATGATGTCCTTTACCTCTGTTTACGTCTCAAAAAGCCCATGTAATCCCTCCTGTTGGAAGAGGCAGTCTACTGTGGGCCCTGAATGTCCCTGCAGAGGAAACCAAACTGCAAGACTTAATATCCCCTGATGCTGGGCAGTTTCTTTTTTTTTTCTTTTAATATTTTATTTATTTATTTGACAGAGAGAGACACACAGCAAGAGAAGGAACACAATCAGGGGGTGTGCGAGAGGGAGAAGCAGGCTTCCCGCTGAGCAGGGAGCCTGATGTGGGGCTCGATCCCAGGACCCTGAGATCATGACCTGAGCCGAAGGCAGACGCTTAACGACTGAGCCACCCAGGCGCCCCGCTGGGCAGTTTCAATAGTCACTTGAGCAACTAAGTAGGTCAAGGTAAAGGGGGTATGACTACTGTCTGTTTGTTCAACTGTACCCTCCCAGCCCCCAAGGGAGGGGGACTGGCTCAGTGTACAAATATGCTGAATCCTTGGCCCTGCAATTCTCAGTCATGGCATAAGCACCTACCCCTATAGCCTCCATCTGGGCCTGTTATGTCATCCTGGGGGACCTAAGGACAAAGGCAATCGGCATAATTAGGCTGGTACTCCTGCTGTTTGCTGTGCTGTAAGTAAGAAACTGTCTGCTCTGATCCATTAAGTTTCCCTATCAGCTTTTAGCCACCAAGGAATTGTGCAAACCACCCCCCTCCTTGCCTAGTTATCTTTGGAATTTTGTTACTTCCTGCCTTCCTCTAAGAGGTTGAGGTTCTTCCCTGACACTTCATATCCCACATCCTAATCCCCATAAAGGTTGGCATATCCCCTACTGTGTCCCTTCTCTCACTCTTCACGATTCCTAAAACTCTACCACTCTTAACTCTAAAATTCGTGATCCATTATCAGCAAAATCACCTATATTCTCAAATATTTCTTGAACAGTCCCTCCATCTTCTTGCCCTAAAAGCCATTTCAAGTGGTGGCTGTATTTACTCTCATGACTCTCATACCTCTGGGTCTGGACATGGGGCAGGTGTCCTGCCACTTTCTGATCATCCCCAGTCTTTCCTCCCTGATAACCCCAAGATCAAAATCTCATGCTATCAGATAACACCCATTACCCCTCAAAGCTCCGGTCATCTACTAACATTCTCCCCACCCCAATACACCCCCTCATTTATTTACTAATTTAGCTCCTGGCTTACTCTCCAGAATTAGTCATGTCTTTTTTTTTTTTTTTTTAAAGATTTTATTTATTTATTTGAGAGAGAGAGAATGAGAGAGAGCACATGAGAAGGGGGAGGGTCAGAGGGAGAAGCAGACTCCCTGCCGAGCAGGGAGCCCGATGCGGGACTCGATCCAGGGACTCCAGGATCATGACCTGAGCCGAAGGCAGTCGCTTAACCAACTGAGCCACCCAGGCGCCCCCTGAATTAGTCATGTCTTAATTCTTGGTAATCTCAATAGACATGTACATGGTTTTTCTAACACCCTGCCTCTCAGTCCCTTGACCTCCTCTCCTCCGTTCCTATTGTTCTCCACCCTATTTCCCGTCTTATTTTATCAATATCCACAACCTTTCATCAGGGCCATGCATTTCACTCTCCAACCACCTGTCACTCTTTTCTGACCACCATATCTTGTCAGTACCCTGACACCCACAATTCTTCAACCCCCCAGGACCTCCTGTCATCCTCATACCTTTTCCCTATACTCTCTCCCTTGATGTCCTCTCTTCCCTCCTTTACCTAGTTTAAATTCCATGATTAATCATCATATCACTTCCTCTGTATGTACTCTAACTCTCTTACCCTTTTCTTGATTCATCATATTTTTCTGGTATAACCACAACCCTGGATACATAAACACTTTCACCTGTTCTGAACAGTTGAGAGCGATTGGAGCAAAAACAAAGCCATGCTGGCTGGTCCCACTTTACAATACAGACCATGAATTTCAAGTGTTCCCTTATGCTGCCCAGCAATCATGGTACAATATATACATGGTACATGATACAGTTGGTTCACTCATCTGTTCTTCTGGATGAGAATTGCATAGCTTCTCTCTCCCCCAAAACATCCTAACGTCCACCCAGATCATGACTTTGGCTCCTACTTTCCTGAGAAAGTTGAAGTGAAGAGAAGAAGACTTTCGCAGGCTCCCAACACCACATTTACCCAACTTCCTATGATCATGGGTAAACTCTCTGTGCTCCTGCTTTAAGCCAACCTATCCACTGTGCCCTAGATCCCATCCCTGTCATGTAATGAAGGACACCACTCCAGCAATTGTCCCTTCATTTCCAAAAAGCATCATTTTTTGCTCGTCATCAGATAAATCTCTTCAGCATACAAACATTTTCCTTCTTCCTCAATCTTTTTCTTCCAGTTCCTGTTGGGCTAACTCCCTCAACTTTTCAAGTCTTTAGTCAATGCCACCTCCTCAGTAAAGGCCTGCTGACCACCCACTCCCCGCACCACTGAATCCTTTATCGTGTTGTGCTTTTACTTTTTATCCATCGTATTTGTCCCCTTCTAACATATTTTATAGCTCATTTTAAAATCATTTTTATGGTTTATTGTTTGATTCCCCTTACTAGTATTAAGCTTCATAAAGGCAGAGATCTTTGTTTTGTTCACTGACATATCCTGAGTCTCTAGAACAGTGCCTGCCCTAGTAAGAGCCTTAGCAAATATTTGTGGGAACAAAGGATGACTGAACCTGAGGCCTAAGAGAAATCTCACCAAAGGACATACAACTAAATTGGAATAAAGGGAAAGATCTACCATATTCTTGAATGAGAAGACTCAAAACAAGATGTCACCAACTGACGACAAAAATTAAATGAAATTCCACTTAAAATCCCACTTCAATTTGTAAAAAAAATTTTTAACTTCTTCTATATTTTAATAATACACAAAACAGAAAGAATAATATAGTGGACCCTTCTGTTCCCATCACTCAGCTTAAATAATTATCAACTTACAGCTATTTTTAATTTGCCTTATCCCCCCATCTACACTCCCAGATGACATATTATTTTTATTTCTCCTGAATTGTTTATTTTGAAGAACTTAAACTTAACAGAAGACTTGCAAGAATCATTCAAACAAATAAACACCCCAGATTCACCAATTATTATTTTGTCATATTTCCGTATCAACATATATTCTATCCTCTTCTGCCTTTTAGAAAAAATAAAATACCCTGTGTGTTAAAATACACACATAAGGATGTGCAATGCATATAGTACAATGAAAAAGCATGCGTTAGTGTGTAGGCCTTCAGAAGATTGTACATATATGTATTAATATATACATATACTTTGTTACCAATAGTTGTAAACTTTGCGACATTTCATAACAGAGTTTTAAATTTTGATAAGATTATCTCAATGTTTATGTGGGAGAAAAAATATTCAAGAATAGACAAGAAAATTGTGAAAAAGAGCAATAATGATAAACCAGGCTTAACAGATATTATATCATAAAGCCTCTGTAATAAAAATATATGAGAATAGAAATAGAATCCAGAAATAGATTCAAATATATATGATAATTTTATGTATTGAAAATGCGATTTGAATTTATGGGAGAAAGGTGGTTTATTTAATATATAGTGCTAGAACAATTGACTATCCATTTCGAGAGAAAAGGTTTATTACCTCACGTCGTATGCAAAAAATTCATTTTAAGTGATTAAAAACTTCAATGTAAACAACAATACAAATTATAGAAGAAAACTGAGGCACCTATATATATAAGCTCAATGTTAGGTGACCTTTAAATCAAGACAGGAGACTTAGGAATTATACAAGAACAGAGTTAACAGTATTAAAAAATGCTTTTGTGTAAAAAGATTCCATAAACAATGCCCAAAGACTATTAATATGTTGAGAAAATTTTCACAATACAAAGGACATACAAGGACTAAGAACCATAAACTGTGAAGAGGTTTTAAAATTTTGTAACAAAAAGACAACACAGAGAAAAGTGGACAAAAGATTTGAATGGACAATTCACAGAAGAGCAAACACAAATGACAAGAAAGCATACGAACAGATGCTCATCTTCCCAGCAGTCGGAGAAAGGCGAATTCAAGTACAATGCTGTCATTTATGCCTATCAAATGGGCGAGAATGAAAAAGAATAACCATGCCTACCGCTGACCGTGATATTCGTATCTTGTGGAAATATGAATCTTGTTGACCTTTTGGAAAGCGATCTAGAAACATCTGTTAAAATTTAAAATGCACGTACCCTTCACCTAGGCAATCCCGCTGTTGGGAATCTATCTCATAATAATAAAGGGTGACAGGGACGCCTGGTTAAGCGGCTGCTTTCTGCTCAGGTCATTATCTCAGGGTCCTGGGATCGAGCCCAGTGTTGGGCCCTGCTCAGGGGGGGAGCCTGCTTCTCCCTCTCCCTCTGCTGCTCCCCCTCCTTGTGCTCTCTCTCTCCCAAATAAGTAAATAAAATCTTTTAGAAAAATAATGAAGGGTGACAATTATTGAGTACATATTTTGTGCCAGGCTCTGTTCCATCACAATAACATATTATCTCATTTAATCCTTGCGATGACCCTATGAGGTAAGAACTATTATTATCCTTATTTTATAGTGAGGAATGAGAAACCCATGGCACAGAGAGATCAGGTGATTATAGACCACGGATAATAAGTGAGGAACAGGGTTTCAAATCTAGGCCATCTGAATCCAGGGTTTGTACTCCTACCCACCTCCTGAACCCTCCTTTCATAAGAGAAATAAAAGCAACAGTGTGAGGATATAAGCACAAGGGTGTGCACGACAGCAGTGTTGATAACGGCAAAAGCCAGATGCGAGGGGAATAACCATCCACAGGAAACGTTTGAATAAACTGTGGACCATTCATGCCATGAAATATCATACAACTATGAAAAACAGTGTATAAGATCTATACCAGTTGGTTTGGAGGGATTTCCACAACATAGTAAGTGAGAAAAGCAAGGTAGAAAGAAACACACATAATATAATTTTTTTAAGACAAAAACAAACCCCCTCAGCAATATGAAGACAAACAACCCAATTAAAAAATGGGCAGACACCACACCAAAGAAAATATACAGATGGCAAATATGCATACGAAAACATGCTCCACATCGTATGTCATTAGGAAATTGCAAATTAAAACAATGAGATACTGGGGCGACTGGGTGGCTCAGTCGGTTAAGTGTCTGCCTTTGGCTCAGGTCATGATCCCAGGGTCCCGGGATCGAGTCCCGCATCGGGTTCTCTGCTCCTTGGGAGCCTGCTTCTCCCTCTGCCTCTCTCTCTCTCTGTCTCTCATGAATAAATAAATAAAATCTTTAAAAAAAAAATCTCTAAAAAAAATCTTTTTAAAAAATAATAAAAATTAAATAAATATATAAAGCAACAAGATATCACTACACAACTATTAGAATGGTCAAAATCCAGAAAACAGACAACACCAAATGTTGGCAAGGATGTACAGCAATAGGAACTCTCATTCATTGCTGGTAGAAATGCAAAACTCTACAGTGACTTTGGAAGACAGTTTGGCGGGTTCTTACAAAATGAAACAAACTCTTAAAAAAAAAACAAACTCAAATGAAATATACTCTTAACATATGCTACAGCAATCAGCAATCATGCTCCCTGGTATTTGCCCAAAGAGTTGAAAACATGTCCACATGAAAACCTGCACATGGATGTTTATAGCAGCTTTACTCATAATTGCCAAAACTTGGAAGCAACGAAGATGTCCTTCAGTAGGTGAGTGGATAAATAAACTGTCATATATCCAAACAATGGAATATTATTCAGCACTGAAAAGAAATGAGCTATCAAGCCATGAAAAGACATGAAAAAACTTTAAATGCATATTGCTAAGTGAAAAAAGACAATCTAAAAAAAACTACTCTGTACTGTATGATTCCAACCATATGACATTTGGAAAAGGCATAACTACGGAAACAGTAAAAAGATCAGTGGTTGGGTAAATAAAATCCATAAAAAAATGGGGGTGCCTGGGTGGCTCAGTCAGTTGAGTGTCTGACTCTTGATTTCATCTTGGGTCATCTCAGGGTTGTGAGACTGAGCCCTGAGTGGGGCACCATGCTCAGCACGGAGTCCGCTTGGGATTCCCTCTCCCTCTCCCTCTGCCTCTTGCCCTACTCATGTTCTCTCTTGTGTGGGCACTCTCGCTCTCTCTCAAATAAATAAATTAATTAATTAATAAATACATAAATAAAATCTTAAAAAGAAATAAGATCAGTGGTTGGAGTGTGGAGGGAAGGATGAATAGGTAGAGCACGGCAAATTTTTAGGGCAATGGAACTATTCTGTATGATACTGTAACAGGGGGTACATGTCATTCCACATTTGTCTAAGCCCGTAGAAGTTACATCATCAAGAGTGAACCCTAATATAAATTATGGACCATACATACATGAAATTTAGTTAATAATGCATCAATATTGGCTCATCAATTGCAACAAATGTACAGTAATGCAAGATGTTAATAATAGGGGAAATGTGTGGGTGGGAGTGGTATGGGACATGTGGGAACTCTGTGCCTTCTGCTCAATTTTTCTGTAAACCTGACTGCTCAAAAAATATAAAGTCTGTTTATTAGAAACAAATTCCCTAATATCTGGCTTTCTATGTGTTTATGTATGATCATATGGGCATTTTATTAGAAAGCTAAGAAAGACAACATACCCAGGTTTGGGTGATGGGGTGATGGTGGGAACAGGATGGGGGTGGATACAAGCTGAGCAAATGCATAAACATAACATTCAGGATCCTGCGCCAAGAAAACATCCCAGCCAAACAGGGTGGAAACAAGCCCAGAGTGGGCACACAGAAGATCTGGCACTGTATCCAAACTAGTTCCTTAGCCATACTAGTTAAGAGTTATTACCAATTTCTAAACTTGTAAATGATATGGATTTTGTATTAAAAACAAAGCACCAAACAAACAAACAAACAAACAAACAAAAGGATGGCCATTAAGAAATGCCCTGTTCTGGGGCGCCTGGGTGGCTCAGATGGTTAAGCGTCTGCCTTCGGCTCAGGTCATGATCCCAGGGTCCTGGGATCGAGTCCCACATCGGGTTCTCTGCTCCTTGGGAGCCTGCTTCTCCCTCTGCCTCTCTCTCTCTGCCTCTCATGAATAAATAAATAAAATCTTAAAAAAAAAAAAAAAAAGAAATGCCCTGTTCTGATCTCCCATATGTGTCCATGTCCTGCCCATATTTCAAGATCCTGTTGAAATGCCTATTTCCACAAAGTTCCCCTGATGCGATAAGCTGAAAGGAAACTGTCTCCTTCCTTTGAGCTTCCATAATACTTCACCCATATCTTCCGTGGGCATCTTATATTGTGTGTATATGTATATATGTCTTAGTACTATGTGGTATGCACCTTGACCAAAATTACCCTCCTTAAAGGCATATTTAGTGGGGATTTATTGAAAATGAAGTGACATCGTGGAATAAGATATACAATTTACCACAGAGTTAAAATAGTTTTCAACATATTAAAAGCTAGTTTAAAGTAAGTTCTTACAGGGGCGCCTGGGTGGCTCAGTTGGTTAAGCGACTGCCTTCGGCTCAGGTCATGATCCTGGAGTCCCTGGATCGAGTCCCTGGATCGAGTCCCTGGATCGAGTCCCGCATTGGGCTCCCTGCTCTGCAGGGAGTCTGCTCCTCCCTCTGACCCTTCCCCCTCTCATGTGCTGTCTCTCTCATTCTCTCTGTCTCAAAAAAAAAAAAAATCTTTAAAGTAAGTTCTTACAGTAATTTGTAATTTTTTTTTTTTCTTACTGGCTTAGAGACTTCTGGTGTCCTCTGCCTATCTCTTCTTCCTGGTTCTCCTGCTTCACTTCCTCTCTGCCCCTGCTACCCCTGTCCCATCCAGTCTTATTATTACTGGGTCCTTATTATTGCTGGGCATTTCTCCAGGTCTTTATCTGTGACTGCTCAACGTTTCTTTTAAATACCCAGTTGCAGGGCGCCTGGGTGGCTCAGTCATTAAGCGTCTGCCTTCGGCTCAGGTCATGATCCCAGGGTCCTGGGATCGAGCCCCGCATCGGGCTCCCTGCTCCATGGGAAGCCTGCTTCTCCCTCTCCCACCCGCCCTGCTTGTGTTCCCTCTCTCACTGTGTCTCTCTCTGTCAAATAAATAAAATCTTTAAATAAATAAATACCCAGTTGCTAGCCACCTTCTATCAGAAGAGCTTTGCACACACTGACATTCATCATGAAACACCTCTTTTCCAGGGAATGTGTTCTCCTTCCATTTATCTGACCCTGTAGCTTTCTGTTCTTATTTCTTATCTGAGCCAGCTGCCTTAAGGAGATGAGGAGAATAAGAGTTTTTTCCTTTGGTAGGAAGAGTGACTTTTTTTTTTTTTAAGATTTTATTTATTTGAGAGAGAGAGTGAGATAGAGAGAGAGCATGAGATGGGGGAGGGTCAGAGGGAGAAGCAGACTCCCTGCTGAGCAGGGAGCCCGATGCGGGACTCGATCCTGGGACTCCAGGATCATGACCTGAGCTGAAGGCAGTCGCTTAACCAACTGAGCCACCCAGGCGCCCCGGAAGAGTGACTCTTTGATGAGAGTCTGGTTGTGCTCCATTACCTGGATACTTGCTGTATAGGAGTAGTCAGCATACCCTCAACTTGGCAGGTGTTTCTTGCCCACTACGAGGTGAGCTATGTTAGCTCTCCTCTGGATTCTAAATTCCCTGGGGGCAGGAGCTAGGTCTCATTTATCTTGGTGTCTCCAGAAACGTCTAGCATGGTAGTACAGTGCCATCCTCATGGTGGATTAATTCACCCATAATTTATTAAGTCCCATGAGCCAGGCATTTTACTTGATATTAGGGAAACTAAACAAATACAGTTTCTGCCTTCAGAGAAACTACTTGTCTTGTGTTGGAGGTTGGAATCCTTGAAAAAAGAGTGGCAGAGGATTGGTAATAGAATTGGGTGATAGGCAAATAGAGGATCATTGTACTATGTTTTTTTCATATTTTCATGTTTGAGATTTTTCATGATAAAATGTTTAAAAAGCTATAGAATGGGGAAAATGTCCTGGGCTGAATGAACTCTGAGATTTTTTTTTTTTTAAGATTTTATTTATTTATTTGAGAGAGAGAGAGCACATGAGAGGGGGGAGGGTCAGAGGGAGAAGCAGGCTCCCTGCCGAGCAGGGAGCCTGATGCGGGACTCGATCCCGGGACTCCAGGACCATGACCTGAGCCGAAGGCAGTTGCTCAACCAACTGAGCCACCCAGGCGCCCTGAGATTTTTTTTTTTAATGGATAAAGCAATCAACCCATATTATGGACTGAATGTTTTTATCTTCATTCATTCATTTTTATATTCATTTGTTGAAGCGCTAAGCCCTAAATGTGATAGTGTTTGGAGATTGGGCCTTTGGGAGGTAATTAGGTTTGAATGAGGTCATGAGGGTGGGGCCCATGATTGGATTAGTGTCCTTATAAGAAGTGGAAGAGACGGGCATTTGCTCTCTGCCTCGTTGAGGACACAGCCAGGGGGCAGCCGTCTGCAAACCAGTAAGAGAGCTCTCATCAGAATCTGACCGTGCTAGCACCCTGATCTTGGACTTACAACCTCAAGAATTATGAGAAATAAATTGCTATTGTTTAAGTCACCCAATCTATAGCGTTTGGTTATGGCAGCCTGAACTAAAACAATGAGTAACCAGAACTAAGTAGAGGATGTAGTCAGAATTGACCTTATCATTAGATCAAAGCCTTTGTGATTTGAAGACCATTGAGGGAGTATCTACAGCCCCTAGAAGCATGAAATTCACTTTACAGGCTTAGAAGAGGATCGGTACCTGAAGCCTAGATGGGGCCCCATTTTTCTCCTTTCCACCATTTCTAGCATCTCTAGCCCAGAGTGTAGCTATACCATAACAATAGGAAGAATGCACTGGTAAAATCCTGCCTAGAGGTACTTCATCACTCTTGCTTTAGATATATTCAAGACTTGCCCCAGTCTCAGAAGTGGTGGATGGGGATGGCATCTTGGGTTAGGGAAAGAGTTTATCAGCAAAAGGATCAGAGTCCAAGGAGGAGATCAAGTCTTCAGGCTTCTCTGTTTTATGAATTTTCTAGCTTTCTCTGAATCATTTCAGCAAGTCTCATGTAGGCTCCAAAGTTTTAGTTGAGTAAGTTGCTTGCAGACTCTCAATAGTGGTAGAAAGAAAAGAAAGCTGCTATTGTCTATACCACAACTCAGACTTAATGATTTAGAATTTACTGGGGCAAATCCGCAGGTGATTATTATAGACACTAAAGATTAAGAACCACTGATTTATATCCTTTTCTTTGGTTACATTCAGGCAGGAAGCTTAAAGACCTAGAAACTTTTATCTTCCTTGTATTTCATCTGACTTACTTGTCACTTAGCTAGATTGCTAGTTACTGTCTCTCCCCACAAACAGAAGACCGAAATCCTTTCCACCTTAGGAAATCCTATCGGAGATTCAGCTTCTATTTCATTGAGTAGTCATCTTGAAAATGAATTCAGCATTAGGAACAATCAATTTTCTTCCCTTCCCCCCATAACTTCATCCCCAGTGTATGAAAGCTGCAAAGAGAGCACCTGTCTCTTGTTTTCAGGGAAGCTAGAGTGTTGCCTATGGCAACCACCAGACCACTTGAGATTTATCGCTGCAAGTTCCCTAACAACCCTGGCAAAGCAAAACTGTCTTTGCAGGGACTCTTAGCCGGCAAGGACCCTGGATAATCTAGAGCTATTGCATCCCAAGCTCTCACCTGTTTGTGACTTTTCTTGACAGGCATAAGGGAATCTGAACAACCTGTTCCCCAGGGTAAGAGCTAAGGCTTCTCTGTGTCCTTTGGATCCCTGGGGCAAGGCAGGAGGCAGAGAAGGCTTCCCTTGGAAAAAGCAGAGGCCGCAGCTGCTCTGAGTATAGGTGAATGGCAAGAATTACCTCCTAGGGAGACTTGCTTCCCAGCTCTTAGTCTAGCACTGTGGCATTAAAAATAGCTCTTTGCAAACTCTATTGGCACTTTGGGGTGTTGGAGAATTAATAGTTGAGTGTTCGCTAAGAGGCACCTTTCAATATATATTTTTTTAAAAGATGTAATTTTTTTTTTAAGATTTTATTTATTTATTTGACAGAGAGAGACAGAGCAAGAGAGGTAACACAAGCAGGGCGAGTGGGAGAGGGAGAAGCAGGCTCCCCGCTGAGCAGAGAGCCCGATGTGGGGCTCGATCCCAGGACCCTGGGATCATGACCTGAGCCGAAGGCAGATGCTTAACAACTGAGCCACCCAGGTGCCCCAAGATGTAATTTTTTTTTAAGTAATCGCTACAGTCAGTGTGGGGTTCAAATTCACAACCCCAAGATCAAGAGTCACATGCTCTACCGACTGAGCCAGCCAGGCGCCCCATCTTTCAATATTTAAACATGTATCACGAGCAACTTCAAGATTCAGTGGACACTTCGTCTGGGATGTTAGTGATTCTAGTTTACTAACTTTTTTGTTATCTGAAATGACTCTGTATTACATGAACCTTTGCTGGCTTTTAGGGCTTACCTGCTGACGTAGGGGCCCCAGCTGTCTGCAAATCCCCCTCCCTCAATGCTCCTGGTAGCTCCCGAGACTGTCTAAATCCTTCATTTCTAAAATATCCACCGTACTCTATCAAGAGCGAGCAGCTCCAGGACACTGCCTTCCACTAGGCTGCCGGGTGTGGCAGTTTCTGCTAGGGGACTGTCACTGCTCTGTTGGAAACAATGCACACTGCTGCATTCAGTAATCGTGCTGTGGTCCTGGCTGGAAATCGACACTGTGCAGGCTGGCACGGCCATGACTCTGCTCTTTCTCCTGGGTGCCCTGGGTCTTTCCCACTGGGTTCCTACGGGGTCTCAGAGGAGCACCTGCTGGTCGGTAACAGAGTAGGGAATAAGTCCTCTCATTCTCCCGTGTTATACATTTGGTGGCGGTGGGAAATGTCCCAAAACAAGTTGTTTGAGCTCCAATGTGTTATAGAGATGGGAAAATAGCTCTCTCAATGTCTATATAAGGCCTGTCTTTCCTTTGAGGCCTGGACTTTATCTAAGGAGTTGTGGCAGGGGAACAAAGACCACACTCCATTCTGACGAACCAGGCACTAGCTCTTGGGGAACCTATCAGGCCTGGCTCCATATTCTCCTGGGAGGAGGTCTCTCCAAGGAGGCACCGAAGGCTTCTTGCAAATAAACATGTTAAAGCCACCCTACCAGCTGGCCAGACACACCCAGCCCTCCCTGAGCCACCTGCAGTGGGCAAAATGAGATCCCTGTGCAGCCATGTGCTATCCTAAAGGTTTTTCATGTTTGCAAGCCTTAGTTATACTTCTAGGAACTCAGGGAACTTGAGATCAGGGTCATACTAGCATAAGCCCCAGGACAACTAACAGTAAGCAAAACAAACCTGCATAACCCTTTATAATTTACGAAGTACTTTTGTAAACATCACCTCCCTTAGTTTTTTTTTTTTTAAGATTTTATTTATTTATTTATTAGAGAGTGAGCGAGAGAGAAACAGCATGAGAGAGGAGAGGGTCAGAGGGAGAAGCAGGCTCCCCGCTGAGCCAGGAGCCCGATGTGGGACTCGATCCCAGGACCCTGGGATCATGACCTGAGCCGAAGGCAGTCGCTTAACCGACTGAGCCACCCAGGCGCCCATCACCTCCCTTAGTTTTAACAGCAACCCTGTAGTGAGGCTATTACTGTCCTTATTTTGCAGATGAGATATCCCAAGCTGCCCAAGGTCACCAAGATACTCAGTGGCGGAGGGGAGCCTTGAGCTGCTATTAACTTGCCTGAGCACCGGTCTCTGTTGTTACTCCACTGGAGCACAAGTGGTGGGGAGGGGAGCAGCTACCGTGCTTCTACTCTGAATCTAGCTGCAACCTTCCCTCCATTCGACCCCTCCTCATCCCTCAAACCTCAGCAGGAAGCATGAGAAAAACCGTTTGTACTTTTTCTTTTCTTTTTTTTTTTTAAAGATTTTATTTATTTATTTGAGAGAGAGAGAATGAGAGAGAGAGAACACATGAGAGGGGATAGGGTCAGAGGACGAAGCCGACTCCCTGCCAAGCAGGGAGCCCGATGCGGGACTCGATCCAGGGACTCCAGGATCATGACCTGAGCCGAAGGCAGTCGCTTAAACAACTGAGCCACCCAGGCGCCCTTTTTCTTTCCTTTTTCAACTTGCCCTCCTATATTTGGGGTCTTCTCTTGCTTGGACCGCTGAGACCTTGTTATGGACTGAATATGTCCCCCCAAAATTCAGATGTCCAAGTCCCAGCCCTCAATGTGATGGTATTTGGAGGTGGGGCCTTTGGGAGGTAATTAGGTTTGGATGTGGTCCGGAGGGTGGGCCCTCATGATGGGATTAGTGCCCTTAAAAAGAGAAAGACAGACTAGAGCTCCTGTACTCTCTTTCTTTCTGAGATGTGAGGACGCTGCAAGATGGCCGCTGTGTGCAAGCCAGCAAGAGTCCCTCTTCCTGGAATCAAATTCCCTGGCACCTTGATCTTGCACTTCTCAGCCTGCAGAACTGCAAGAAATAAATTCCTGTTGTTGAAGCCACCCAGTGTATGTATCTTGTTAGGTCAGCCTGAGCTGATTGATACAGACTTCATTGTCTATTATTTCTCTGTCTTTGACTTCCAAATCTCTGGCTTGTCATCATCATGGAAGGGAGAGTATCCTTTGCTGCTACTTGGATCTTTGGGTTTCTTGGCTTTTCTTCACTTGCTCTTGGGAGGAGACAGCATGAAGGCAAGAGTATTGGCTTCATAAGTAAAGAATCAGAAGAAGATGTAGCTTCGGATTCCAAACCTGCTACTCCCCGTGTGAGCTCAGGCAAGTCCTTTAATAGCTCCAGTGCTTGGATAGGTGGTTCATCAGTCTGAGACGCAGTTTTCTCGTCTGTACCATAAGAAAATTGAAATACAAGATCCAGGACCCTTTCTGGTATAAAATGTTCTGATTTTATCGATTTGAATTAACATCCTAGGTTCCTTCTCTGTAACTTTCAGTCCCTTGACAACCTAGCATTTTTTTTTACCAGCCCACCAATTCAGACATTCGGCTGTCCCTCTTCCTAAGTCCTGGTCACATATCTCATATTATCAGATGCTAGGCAACCTAAAATACACCCAGGCTATTTCCCTGGGAAAGGGATTTTTTTTGCTACAGAATCAGCTACAGCATACCCTTGTCTTTATAAGTTATTTTCTAAGACCAGCTTCTTAAAAACACAGAGTGTATTTCAGCGAATCTAGTTCATGCATACAATGTGGGAGGTGTTTGTGGCTTGTTGGTTTATATAACTTATGGTCATGTGGTGGCCAGTTTGTTTGGTTTTGTTTTAGGTCATTCCTTTATCCCACTACTTTTGGTGCTCTGTGCTTAGCCATGCTGTACTGTCTTCTGCAGGAAAACCATGCCAACCTCTTTCCGTTATCTTTCTAGCTTGGCTCCACTAGGGGTGAGGAAGTAAGCCAGAGAATATCATTCTAGTTCTTTCCCCAACTCATTGTTCAAACCCCATTCTTGGAGGAGATGTAATTCGTCATCTCCCCTTCGATCCGTTAGATGTTCTGAACAGCTGATCTCATGGCTGCTTCTCAGACACTGTAAAACAGCAGTTTTAGCCTTATATACATTCAACTCTTCCAAGTAAGCAGTGTTGGTCTACAAATGGGCCCCCTTTACGTGGAGGGCAAGGAGAGTCTAAAGAAAGAGGCAGACCACTCCAGATTGGTAAGCCAGGAGACTTCTTTATGAGGCTTGTCTTGGGAGGCCACAAGATGAGCAGATACCCACATTTGCCTCTCAGAATCTTAGAAGTTTCTGTGGAGGCCTTAACTGGGTTCAGTAACACATACCATCCAGATGGTCTCAACAAAACCTTACTCTCCGAAGGCTATGTCCTTGGATCAGCTCCACTGTGGACAAGTGGAACAGTAGACTGAGCATACATTCCAAGGACAGGGGAAGGGATGAGGAGCCTCTGATTGCCAGGGTCCAGCTTGAGTGTCCACCGGTGGTCATGTCCTTTTGATTAACTCCTCCCGCAAACAGGGTACTAAGTAAACACATAATAGCTGAAAATAATTCAGCCCAGGAGATTGCCTCCACAAGGAAACTGTAATTGACAACCCTTGAGGTCTATCAACAAGGGATAGACAGGAAATAAGAAGACATTGCTAAGGCCACAGAACCATCTGAGCTTTTTATAGCCATGAGGGATTCTTCAGGGACTCCAGGGCAATGTTGCTGGTTTTCCCAGGAATCAGTGGGATTAGCTGTATGGTCTATTTAAATCATTGCCTACAAAGTGGGGTTTGTCTCTTGTTCAGGAAAATTGATGAATGTAAATGGGGAATATTTCAGTTCTTCCTTCTGTGAAAGGCTCCCTCCCAGAGGTGTTTCTCATACATTCTCCCTTTCTTGAAGTACGTATTCTTTTTTTTTTTAAAGATTTGTTTACTGGGCACCTGGTGGTTCATTCAGTAAAGCGTTTGCCTTCCGCTCAGGTCATGATCCCAGGGTCCTGGGATGGAGTTCTGCATCAGACTTCCTTCACAAGTTGGGGGAGGTGGCGGGGCAGAAGGAGAGAATCTTCAGGTAGACTCCCCGCTGAGCAGGGAGCCAGATGTGGGGCTTGATCCCACATCCAGGAGATCATGACCTGAGCCGAAACCAAGAGTCAGATGCTTAACCAACTGAGCCACCCAGGCGCCCCATGCAATATGTATTCTTTATAGAGAGAAAACTGATTCTGATTCTGGATTCTACAAGTCGAAAGTAGTGCAGACTTTAACCTTTCCCACTGTCTTCCCTGAAAGTGTCTCTTCTTTTTTTTTTTTAAAGATTTTATTTATTTATTTGAGAGAGAGAGAGAGTGAGCACGAGAGGGGGGAGCGGGAGAGGGAGAAGCAGACTCCCCGCTGAGCAGGGAGCCTGATGCGGGACTCGATCCCGGGACTCCAGGATCATGACCTGAGCTGAAGGCAGTCGCCCAACCAACTGAGCCACCCAGGCGCCCTGAAAGTGTCTCTTCTTGCGAAGACCTTTGGTGCTTGGGTGAAACACTTGATAATATATATTTTTTGTCCCCTCTATACTGAACTCCCTTCAGCTGAGTCTCCATTGGTAGAGAATTTCTTCATGATGAGTTTTTCTTTAATTAAAAAAATGTTAATACCTTTATTGAGACATAAAAATTAACCCATTTAAAGTGTACAATGCAATGATTTTAGTATATTCCCAAACTTGTGCAATCATCACTATGATCTAAGTTTCAGATATTTTCATCATCCTAAAGGGAAATGCTTTATCCATTAGTAATCACACCTCATTCTTTCCTACTGCCCAACCCTGCCAGCCTTAAGCAACCACTAGTGTCCTTTCTGTTTCTATGGATTTGCCTATTCTGGACATTTCATATATATGGAGTCATACAATATGTGACTTCTGCGTCTGGCTTCTTTCACTTAGCGTACTGTTTTGAAGGCTCATCAATGTTATAGCATGTATCAATATGTCATTTGTTTTTATTGCTGTATAATAATCCACTATATGGATATACCACATTTTATTTATCCATTTATCAGTTGAATCAGATTTGGGTTATTTTTCTTTTTGGCTATTATGGTATCTATGAACACTAATATCCACATTTTTGTATGAACATGTTTTCAGTTCTCTTAGATATACCTCAGAGTGGAATTGCTGGGTTATATAGTAACTTTATGTCTGATTTTTTTTTAAAGATTTTATTTATTTGACAGAGAGAGACACAGCAAGAGAGGGAACACAAGCAGGGGGAATGGTAGAGGGAGAAGCAGGCTTCCCGCTGAGCAGGGAGCCTGATGCGGGGCTCGATCCCAGGACCCCAGGATCATGACCTGAGCCGAAGGCAGATGCTTAACGACTGAGCCACCCAGGCGCTCCCTGTCTGATTTTTTGAGAAGCTGCTAAACCATCTTTCCCAAGTGACTATACCATTTTACATTTCCATCAGCAATGTATGAAGTTTCCGATTCCTCCACATCCTTTTTTCAAAAGACTTATTTATTTATTTGAGAGAGAGAAAGCTCATGTTAGTGAGTAGGGGGAGGGGCAGAGAGAGAGGGAGAGAATCCCAAGCAGAGTCCCCACTGAGCTCAGAGCCCCATGGAGGGCTCGATCTCACAACCCTGAGAACACGACCTGAGCTGAAACCAAGAGTCAGACGCTCAACTGACTGAGCCACCCAGGTGCCCCCCACATTCCCTTGTTTTTGTCCATCTTTTTTTTTTTTGCCATCCTAGTGGGTGTGAAGTATGTGGTTTTGATTTGCATTTCTCTAATGACTAATGGTGTTGAGTATATTTCATGTGTTAATTGGTCATTTGTATATCTTCTTTGATGAAATATCTATTCAAATCCTTTGCCTATTTGTAACTGGACTGTCCATTTATCACTAAGTTGTAAGAGTTCTTTATATATTCTGGATACAAGTCTCTCTCAGATAGATGATTTGCAAATATTTTTTCTCATTCAGTCAGTTGACTTTTTACTTTCTTGATGGTACTATTTGCAGCACAAAATTATTTGTTATTTCTGTTTTTATTTGGATGTGGTCCAATTTAGCTATTATTAATTTTGTCTGTTGTGCTTCTTGTGTTGTAGCTGTGAGCCCACTGCCGAACCCAAAGTCATGAAGATGTGCTCCTAGATTTTTTTTTTAAAGATTTTATTTATTTGTCAGAGAGAGAGCGCATGCGCACGAGCAGGGGGAGCAGCGGGCAGAGGGAGAGACTCCCCGCTGAGCAAGGAGCCTGTTGTGGGGCTCGATCCCAAGACCCCAGGACCCCAGGACCCCAGGATCATGACCTGAGTGGAAGGCAGACGCTTAAGTGACTGAGCCACTCAGGCGTCCCACTCCTACATTTTCTAAAACTATAAAAAAAAAAGTTTTATAGTATTAGCCTTTACATTTAGGCCTATAATCCATTTTGATTTAATTTCTGTGTATAATGTGAGGTAGGAGCCCAACTCTGTTCTTTTGCATGTGGATATCCAGTTGTCCCAGAACCATTTGTTGAAAAGACTATTATTTCCCCCATTGAATTGTCTTGGTATCCTTGTCAAAAATCAATTAATACACCACATTAATAAAAGAAAGGTTAAGAACCATATGATTCTGCCAATAGATGCAGAAAAACATTTGACAAAATACAGCTTCCATTCTTGATAAAAACCCTCAACAAAGTAGGAATAGATGGAACATACCTCAACATCATAAAGGCCATATATGAAAGACCCACAGCTAATATTGTCTTCAGTGGGGAAAAACAGAGAGCCTTTCCCCTATGGTCAGGAACACGACAAGGATGTCCACTCTCACCATTATTATTATTATTATTATTTTTTTTTTTTTTTAAAGATTTATTTATTTATTTGAGAGAGCGAGAATGAGAGAGAGTACATGAGAGGGGGGAGGGTCAGAGGGAGAAGCAGGCTCCTCGCTGAGCAGGGAGCCCGATGCGGGACTCGATCCCGGGACTCCAGGATCATGACCTGAGCCAAAGGCAGTCGCTTAACCAACTGAGCCACCCAGGCGCCCCTCACCATTATTATTTAACATAGTACTAGAGGTCTTAGCCTCCGCAATCAGACAACAAAAAGAAATTAAAAAAACATCCAAATTGGCAAGGAAGAAGTCAAACTTTCACTCTTTGCAGATGACATGATATTCTATGTAGAAAACCCAAAAGACTCCACCAAAAAATTGCTAGAACTCATACATGAATTCAGCAAAGTTGTAGGATATAAGATCAATGTGCAGAAATCTGTTGCATTTCTTTTTTTTAAAGATTTTATTTATTTACTTGACAGAGAGAGAGACAGCGAGAGAGGGAACACAAGCAGGGGGAGTGGGAGAGGGAGAAGCAGGCTTCCCGCTGAGCAGGGAGCCCGATGCTGGCTGGATCCCAGACCCTGGGATCATGACCTGAGCCGAAGGCAGACGCTTAATGACTGAGCCACCCAGGCACCCCTGTTGCATTTCTTTACACCAATAGCAAAGTAGCAGAAAGAGAAATTAAGGAATCAATCCCATTTGCAATTGCACCAAAAACAATAAGATACTTAGGAATAAACCTAACTAAAGGGGTGAAAGATCTAAACTCTGAAAACTGTAGAACATCTATGAAAGGAACTGAAGAGGACACAAAGAAATGGAAAGACATTCCATGCTCATGGATTGGAAGAATATCGGTAAAATGTCTATGCTACCCAAAGCAATCTACACATTTAGTGCCATCCCTATGAAAATACCACCAGCATTTTTCACAGAGCTAGAACAAAGAATCCTAAAATGTGTATGGAACCATAAAAGACCCCAAATAGCCAAAGCAATCCTGAAAAAGAAAAACAAAACTGGAGGTACCGTGATTCCTGATTTCAAGCTCTATTACAAAGCTGTCATCATCAAGACAGTATGCTACTGGCACAAAAACAGACACATAGATCAATGGATCTATGAAGTTTATCATAGATAGATTTCCATTCTGAGAAAACTCAGAAATGGACTCACAACTATGTGGTCAACTAATCTTTGGCAAAGCAGGAAAGAATATCCGATGGAAAAAAGACAGTCTTTTCAACAAATGGTGCCGGGAAAGCTGGACAGCAACATGCAGAAGAATGAAATTGGACCACCTTCTTACACCATATACAAAAATAAATTCAAAATGGATGAAAGACCTAAATGTAAGATAGGAAACCATCAAAATCCTAGAGGAGAATACAGGCAGCAACCTCTTTGACCTCGGCCGTAGCAACTTCTTAGTAAACACGTCTCTGGAGGCAAGGGAAACAAAAGCAAAAAATGAACCATTGGGATTTCATCAAGATGAAAAGCTTCTTCACAGCAAAGGAAACAACAAAACTAAAAGGCAGCCCACAGAATGGGAGAAGATACTTGCAAGTGACATACCTGATAAAGGGTTAGTACCCCAAATCTATACAGAACTTAAAACTCAACATCCAAAAAACAAATCATACAGTTAAGAAATGGGCAGAAGACATGAACAGACAGGGGAGCAGGGGAGCCTGATGCAGGGCTCTATCCCAGGACCCTGAGATCATGACCTGAGCTGAAGGCAGACCTTTCACCGACTGAGCCACCCAGGGGCCCTGGCAGAAGAGTTTTTTTTTTTTTTTTAAGATTTTATTTATTTATTTGAGACAGAGAGAATGAGAGACAGAGAGCATGAGAGGGAGGAGGGTCAGAGGGAGAAGCAGACTCCCCGCCGAGCAGGGAGCCCGATGCAGGACGGGAGCCCGATGCAGGACTCGATCCCGGGACTCCAGGATCACAACATGAGCCGAAGGCAGTCGCTTAACCAACTGAGCCACCCAGGCACCCTGGCAGAAGAGTTTTTAAGAGGCTTTATTTTACCTGGAGGCCTGGTTGGAAAGAGTCTAATAAATGATGGTAGTGAAAAAATTCAGCCAGTGGCTTCCTACTTGTCCTGGGGACAGAACGACATTAAACTACCTGTTTGGAGAAACTATTCTTAGCTCTTTTGCAGCCTTGGGGGCATGTTTTAATTGTAGCTAGGACTCTTCCATCTTTCCTTTCCCTTGTCGCAAAGTCAGAATGGGATCTTCGCCAACTATCCCTTCTTCCTGCTTTCTCTTTCCTTGCAGGGATAGAGCCCTGGGCCGTGCTATGGTCTCAATTTTCTGGAGGGTGCTTGATTGCCCAACAAACCCTTCACTTTTCTCTTAGCTTCTCCAGAAGTGCCTTGAGAGTCCCCACATTTCTGCAAGACAAAGTGCTCAGATCAAAGTTAGATTTTAGACGGCAGCTCTAGCATGCCAGTCATGTCTCCATAAACTCTCAAAAGAGAGAATGTATGTTTTAGGACAAATTCTATCTTTCTCTTGCTTTATTTTTGCCCAATATAGACCGAGTGCTGCGTGGTGTGTTAGGCTTTGGACGTATAGAAATGAAGGAATGAAGAAACGCTCTGAGCATATATACAAGTCCTTGGCATCAAGGAAATCACAATTTAATGGGGAGACACTCATTTATTTAAGAAATATTTGCTATGTCCCAGTCGCAGTGTTAAGTGCTGGATATAGAATAGTGAATTAAACAGATATGGTTCCTGCCTATTTGGGGATTATAATCTAATTAGACAGAGAGCCATAAATGTAATGTAATATAAGTTAGACTATTAAAAGTGCTACAATAGATTCACAATAATAATAATTTTAGCGGGCGCCTGGGTGGCTCAGTTGGTTAAGCGACTGCCTTCGGCTCAGGTCATGATCCTGGAGTCCCGGGATCGAGTCCCGCATCGGGCTCCCTGCTCGGCAGGGAGTCTGCTTCTCCCTCTGACCTTCCCCCCTCTCATGTGCTCTCTCTCTCTTTCACTCTCTCAAATAAATGAATAAATAAAATCTTTAAAAAAAATAATAATTTTAGCAATCATTTGTAGAGCACCAAATATGTGCCAGGCGCTTTTGTTAGTACTTTATACGTAGTGATTTATTCAATCTTCCCGACACTCCCATGAAATAGGTGTCATGATTATCCCTATTTTATACCTGAAGAACCGAGGCCCAGAGACGCTCATTAATTTTTTTAAGACCGCACAGCTAGTAAGTTGTGTGTGAAGTCAGCATTTGAACCCAGTTAATCTGGCTCAGAAGACTGTGCTCTGAATAGACAAAATGCTCAGGAGACCCAGAAGAAAACTATGATTTTTTACAAGGATTGTGAGGATCCTGAGCTGAGCTGGACCTTAAGGAAGTAGTAGAATTTCAAATAGTTGGGTGAGCTTCGAGGGTATTCCAAACACACAGACACTCAGGAGCAAAGGGTAAGGAGAAAGTGCAGAATGTGTTTTGATCATAAGGGAGCCTGCAGTGGTCCTGGGTGGGGATGGGTAGAGAGGGAAAATGCTTGAAATTTGAAATGCTGACAAAGAGGTTGGGGCCAGGTTGTAAAGGCATTTGAGTCCTCTGCTCTGAGAGTTCGAACTGTACCAAACAATGAATCCATAAATATTTGATGCTTGGAAGTCACTGGAAAAAAATCTCTAGAGAAATCAAAGCTGCTATTAAAGTTGGTGTGAAATGTAAGGGTCGAGTATTTGATACCTACTTTGGTTTCCACAATCCAGCTTTTATCAGAATGTGGCTCAACTTGGAGCTTGGAGTTGGGGATTGGACTCTCAGAGCTCAGACCCTAAAACGTACCTCATCGTGTTCTGCCCCTATTTTTACCTTAACATTGAACTCAATGTAATAATCTTAATTAAGAAAAAAAAAGAAATTAGGGCATTTTAATTGTATTTTGAAAAATAGAGGGGCGCCTGGGTGTCTCAGTCGTAAAGCGTCTGCCTTCGGCTCAGGTCATGATCTCAGGGTCCTGGGATCAAGTCCTGCATCGGGCTCCCTGCTCCGAGGGAAGCCTGCTTCTCCCTCTCCCACTCCCCCTGCTTGTGTTCCCTGTCTCACTGTGTCTCTCTCTGTCAAATAAATAAAATCTTAAAAAGAAAAAAAAGAAAAATAGAGTTAAAAATCACACATGGGTGTCTGGAGTTTCTTAAAAGTAGATTATTGCATAACAGGAAGGCATTCGTATAAATATAATTAGTAATTTTTTACATATATGATTTTAAATGAATTTTAAAAGAAATGCTGCCAGGATTGAGTTTTTCTTCCTCATAGAGCTCCTATAGAGTTCTCACAAGGCATTTGCAGAAAGTTTGGGAATGCACACAATTTCTTTTCTTTTTTTTTTTTTTAAGATTTTATTTATTTGAGAGAGAGAGGGAGAAGCACACTCCCCGCTGAGCAGGGAGCCCAAAGCGGGACTTGATCCCAGGACCCTGGGATCATGACCTGAGCTGAAGGCAGATGCTTAACCAACTGAGCCACCCAGGCACCCTGAAAATGCACACAATTTCTTAAGCAGATTGTTGCATAGCAGTGATAGAAATATTTTAGTATTTTTCTTACACATCTACTTTATTTTTTTAAGATTTTATTTATTTATTTGACAGAGAGACACAGCGAGAGAGGGAACACAAGCAGGGGGAGTGGGAGAGGGAGAAGTAGGCTTCCTGCAAAGCAGGGAGCCTGATGCGGGGCTCTATCCCAGGACCCTGGGATCATGACCTGAGCCGAAGGCAGACGCTTAACGACTGAGCCACCCAGGCGCCCCTTACACATCTACTTTAAATAAATTTGAGAAGAAAAAAATATCCTTGGCATCTTTTTTTTTTTTTTAAACAGACCACAGACACTGGTGTACCCTCAAGTTCAGAGAGACAACTAGCTTTGGCGATTAAAAGCCTGGATTTGCTTCTCAGATTCACCGCTTCCTGGCTGTGTGAGTCAGTCATCAGACGGTTCAAGTAACCCAACCATCTATAAGTGGGGATAATAACTACTTTATGAAGTTGTGAGATTGGGAAGGTTTTTACTGGACGTCTATGGTTGTATCATGAATGCAAATCTGTCCAACTTCCAAAGACTGAATGATGTGTGTTTAGTAAACCAAACCAAAACACTTAAAACTATCATTTTCTCCCTTTAACTCTGAAGTTAATTTTTTAAAAAGATTTATTTATTTATTTGAGAGAGAGAGAGAGTGAGCAGAGGGAGGGGCAGAGTCCTCAAGCCGACTGCCCGTGGGGCTCGATCCCATGACCCTGAGATCAAGACCTGAGCCAAAATCATGAGTCCGCTACTTTGCTGACTGAGCCACCCAGGTGCCCTTGAAGTTAATTTATTTTCACAGCCCTAATCCATCATTCCTCCATCATCCTCATCTTTTCCAGGTGATTTGGAAAGAGGCCTGTCCTTGTTTACTTGCTTTTAGGGGAAGGAAATTAATACTTGAGTGTCTACCATGTGCCAGACTTTAATCTAGGTCCCTGTACGTATTTATAACAGTTAATTCTCCTAACAAGTCCATGAGGTAGGAGTGATTTTCCAGAAGAAGAAACTAAGGCTCAAGGTGACCTCGTAAATGGAAAAACCCACTACAAAATCTAGGTCTAACTATAAAACCCTTACCCTTTTTACTTGTGATGCCAGGCTGCTCTTTAAACATGCCAAAGATGAAATTATTTTTTAAATAAAAATAAGCGGCCATTAATTTCATCCTTAAGAATTCTTTTTAAAATGCCTTGAGAACCCTGGGGCTAACTGGAGACATCGTTGGGTGGCCCAAAACCACAGGGGCAGACTGTTACCTCAGTCCGCCCCGGGACTGCTCGGGTAACTTCAGCCCACTGTGCTTTTTCTGTTTGGCCATACAGACATCCAGCTTCCTGGAGCCGGCTTCCATTTAGATTCCAGCTTTCTGGCTCCTGATGTGGGTTTGTGGTTTTCAACTGCCTGTAGTTTAAACTTTGACCAGCAGGTGTCTCTACAGGCAAGGGAGAGGGCTCCTCTCCCGCAGAGCCCGCCTTTGAGGTGCAAGATGGATTTTCTAGTTTAACTGAGGAAAATTGTGGTGGAAATGAAGCAAACAAAGGTAGATCGGCTACCTATGGAAGTCAATCCCAGTTGCATACGTTTTGCTTAGCCAACAGCTGTAGAGGCTGGTAGAAAACCTAAGCAAACCCCCCTGTTAATGCAAGGAAGCCGCTGGGAAGGCAGAGTCTCTGTGCTGTCTTCAAAACAGGTAAGGCTGTTTGAAGGTGAGCACTTAAAACTGAGAGGCAATTCCCAAGGCAGGTGTGGCAGGGAGGATGGCTCTTTAGTCAGCAGAGATGTGAAGATGAAGGAATAAACAGGAAAGAGGCAGTTCTGTACCTTCAGAGCCAGGGAAATAAAGAATTTCCACTCATCTAATGTGAGATGTTGTGAATTCCTGGAATTTTAGGTACACTTCTGTGTAAGGGAAAGAAAAGGATCCAAATATGCCAACATTTTAATTAGTATTTGTTGAGTACCACTCTTTGTCCCTCTGTGAGAAAGAAGCACATTATAAGAAAAAAATTTTATTGGTATAAATATTAAGGAGTGGACTGCAGAATAACTACGTGTACCTTTCGTTAAGGAGCGTATCCTTTTGTGAAAAAAGTTGTCCTGAATGAATTTTTTTTCTGTACCTAATGTATTTTCTCATATAAAATCAAAGGCGTATCTCCCTGAGGAAAAACATTGATCCTAAAAGATGATATAGTCACATCTAAGAGTGCAGAAAACGTCTAAAAAAATCATAGTTAGGGGCTCAGTCGGTTAAGCATCTCCCTTTGGCTCAGGTCATGATCTCTGGGTCCCGGGATGGAGCCCTGTGTCAGGCTTCCTGCTCAGCAGGGAGTCTGCTTCTCTCTCTCTCTCTCTCCCCCTCTGCCTCTCCCCGCTGCTCACTCTCTCTCTCTCTTTCAAATAAATAAAATCTTAAAAAAAAATCATACTTAAAAATCTTTTGGATGATCTAAAGGGTAATTAATAATAATCTAAAAATGCTTCAGCCATATCCTAGAACATATGGAAAGTAATAAGGATAATTTTTTTTTAGGTTTTGTGTAATAGCTCGAATGGCTCCATTAAAAAGAAAAATGTGGGCAAGCCGAACAGAAAATCCTTGACTGAAAGCTTATTTAGCTTCTCGAAAGCCCCTTCCCCGAGATATTTTATAGCAGGAGACTATGGCTGCTTAGAGCTGTTTCTTGACACCCAGGGGGAGCATTTGGACTTGACTAGGTTGATCTGGGCTAGGAGGGGGGAAGGCAGCACTCTCCCAGCTGAGGTAGTAATGCAGAACACAGCCCTCACAAAAACAGGCGCACATTCAGCTCATCCGGAGAACTGGGCACACCGAGGATTTGGACAATGTGATCAAGCAGTGCCCTGATTTCTACGTGACAGCAGAATTTATAACCGGCTAATAATTCCCTTGTTTGGGAATATATGGCATGTAAATATGGCATTGCTTTGCGACATACAAAATTTCTGAATGATGCCCCTCTATCAACTGAATGCTCCTATAACGTTAGCTTTTTTTCAGAGCAGTAATAAGTTGGGCCAACGTAAAGTGAGGGTTGGACTTTCTTCAAGGCCCTGATGGCTCAGAGAATCTTTGGAGCTGTGTTGTGAGGCTGCAGTTTTCTTTCAGGTCTCTGGTAAGCTGCCCTGCAGATAGGCTAGAGCGCCTTTAAAATCATAAAAGAGTTAATGTATTACCTCCTACTGCTTATATTCTTTTCCGAGCAGACCTTAGGTCCTCAGAGGTTTAGTATCATTTCTAGAACTGTCTAAGGGCCTATGGTATACATCAGGAATGCCTCGGTTTGCCCTTTTCAAATTCTAGAAACAAGCACAATGACATTACATAGGAAAATGTCTCATTTTCATCTCTGAATCTATCTTTTGCCTTTTTTTTTTTTTTTAATCTTTTGCTTTTCTAGAAAAGAGTGAGTTGGCTGTGGAGCTGATTGGGAACTGGGTGGTGGCTAGCTCTCTGCCTCTACACAGGACTGCACTGCAGCGGCTCCGGGAACTCAGCCCTGGGGCCACTCCTTGGAGTTTGCGGCTGGGCGGGAACACACCTACCCACCTGTTTTCTAAAGGCAGGAGAAGTACACGCTAAACAGTGAGTCTCATGGTGGCGCGACTTACAAGTGAAGCCACCCTAGGTACCTCAGTCCTGTTTTGTAGTCTGCTGTTTGTTGATGCGCTTTGGTTCCAGCTCTGTCCTGCTCTCAAGAATTCCCGAAGTCCTCTTCTTCCCTGGGTATAAACTGAGCTCAGTCAACCTGGGCTTCTGGAGAAGGCATTTTTTCATACCAGCTACTCCCTTGACAGGGTTTATAATCCAGTCTGGGAAGATCTCAGGCTCAGAGGCATGCCGCCTGCGTTTGAATTCTAGTTCTGTGACCATGGCCAATTCCCTTAATCCTGCAGTGCCTCATTTTCCCTATCTGCAAAATGGGGATAATAATAGAATCTGTTTCATAGGGTTGTTGTGGATTAAGTGAGTTCATTTATGTAAATTGCTTAGTGTAGTGTCTCACACATTGTTATTTTTGACTGTGAGCTCCTCCCTAAGCCTACCTCAGGCTTAGCATTCAAGAAATCCTTATTAAATGCATACATCTAAAGTGTTTTCCTTGTCCCCTGAGGATTTTCACTGTGCAATGCCCTCCCGAATTTTCCATGGTCTTCTCACCAAAGAGGACTCTTCAGGGAGCTTTCCAGCAAGTCTTTGTCTGAGTCTCCATAGAACACACCATCTACTGGCCCCAATTCATACAGGCAGGGAGCACACATGATCTAACACATAGCATACACAGTCCAGTCTTTATTAGGGGACAAGCATGATCTGCCTTTCCTCTTTGGAAGTGAGACCCATGCTCCATTTCCTTGTTTCTCCTCAGAGGCTTCTTGTTTTTGACACCCTCCAGAGAGTGCCAGAAGTCGGGGTACTTGATGCTCCAGTGACGTCTATGAGTGGAGGAGAGGCTGTAAAGACATTGGTGAGAATGGATTTGGTGCTACTCCTGCAGCTTCCAGAGTAAAAGATTCTTTTCCCCCTGCCTTCCCAGCTCGCTAGGGTTTCTGTTGAGACTCCCTCCCCAGGGAGATGGTAGAACTGTGACTCTGGGGCCCAGCTCTGAAGTTAACGCAGAGGCAGGTGAGTGAGGTCATGAAGTGGTAAGCGAGGCTGGGAACACCCCATCATTTATCTGGGACTGAATGAGCTCAACCAAGGAAAGGGCTTAACCCGTGCCAGAAGCCGAGGACCATTTCATCCTCATCCTTATGTGCTAGTCAAGGAGCCAATTACTGTTAATTGTGTTGGCAATTTGGAACAGCTACCGGGGAACCGATACAAGACAACTGTTGGGATGACCTCTCTGGCCCATCCCAGTGCCTGCCTTTACTTAGAGTCAGATGGGGAACCAGAGGGCTCGTAAACAGCTTTTGGTTGGAGTGGGTAAATATGTGCTCTCCTCACACATTCATGGTGCCCTGGGTGTCAGTTTTGGATATTGTACATGCAATGGCCTGACGAGACAGCTCTGCCACATAGAGAGACATGCAAGTGGATAGATCAGCACTGGACTGAAGGAATACATTTTAACACTGGAAGTGTTCACAGTCTTCCCTCTCCCTGCCCCCCAGCCTGCCACAGACCATCGTGCTACAGACAGCCCAGCTGCCTATCCCTGTCCCAGCCCCACCTAAAGCAGTTAAGTTCATCTAGTTAATAAAAGCAGTGGGACACAGTAGAAGGGAAACCCCAGAGCTAGTGAGGGGCCCCGGAGCATGTGGAACGCCAGATAGCAGACGAAGGAAGAAAAAAAGAATATGAGATTTATTGTTGGGATTATAAATTTGATCACCTTTAATGTCTTCGGAGAGTCCCTGTAAGGAGGGAATTATTATTTTAGTCTTTATTTAGTTTGCCTAACAGATGGTTTTGTTCTTAACCATGACGTGGCTCTCTGGACAATGTGCACCACCGCTCCATCAGGGTTATACAAGTTACAGAAATAGGACGCAGACCCTGTGACAGTCATCTAGCTATAGAATTGTTCGGAGACGGGGTGGGAGGAAAATGACGTAGCCTCTCTGGCCCTCACCCACCCAATGACTGGAACGCATGTTTGGGCTGGTTTCTCCACCCTTGAACACGCAAATCCCAGTTTCCCTATCCCCCCTGTATTCGGTGACAATCAGATTAGTTGTACCGGGTGAGCAGGGCTGTGTTAGGAGAAGGAATTTTACTGAAGAATTCCCCTGCCTCGCTACCAGCTTGGTTACAGTTTCTCGTAGCTATTCCTGCCTTTGTGGCCTCAAGCGCTAAAGTGGGACAAGGCCGGTATTTTTGGTGATGAGGAAATATTTTGTTTTAAAGGAGGCTGGGTGACTGCTGAACTGGGACGGAGGTCACAGCAGGGGTCGTATTAGCCATTCCCGGGGCGACTGGGGACCCGGCCTGGAGCCCGGCGTCCGGCACCCCCGCCTCGGGAGCGCTGCGGCGGCTGGGAACTGGCGGGCACGCTTGCGGTGCCCACCGTCCCATCCCCAGAGGGGGGCACCCGGGAGCCAGCGCCAGAGGAGCAGGGCCCACGCGGGAAGGTCGAGCTCGCCGGTGAGGTCACGGTTGCCATGGCTGCGGGCAGTGACGCGCGTCGGCACGTGACGCGCGGTTGCCATGGCGCCGGGCCCCGGCGGCGCGGGCGCCCCGCCTCCCGGAGTGACGTCCGCCAGGCCCCCCCTCTTTTTCCCGCCCCCCTGCCCCCTCCCCCCCGCCGGCTCCCCGCGGCCCGGGAGGTTTCACTGCACAACAAGATGGCGGCGGCGGCGGCGAGCGGAGCTGGCGGGGCTGCCGGGGCCGGAGCGGGGGGAGCCGGGCCGGCGGGCCGCCTGCTGCCTCCGCCCGCCCCGGGGCCCCCGGCCGCCCCCGCTGCCGTGCCCCCGGCGGCTGGCCCGCCGCGTCCCCCAGCCCCGGCCTCCCGCGGGCCGGTGCCTGCCCGCATCGGCTACTACGAGATCGACCGCACCATCGGCAAGGGCAACTTCGCTGTGGTCAAGCGGGCCACGCACCTCGTCACCAAGGCCAAGGTAGTGGCGCGGCGGGAGCGGGCGGCTGCGGGGCTGCGCAGCCCGGGACCATCCGTCCGAGTGTGGCGGGGGCAGGAGAGACCCGCGACAGGGAGGCTGAGGGGTCGGCGCGGCGAGCGGGGCTCGGGATAGTGGAGAGCGTTGGGGATCGGGGACACGGACGGGGAAGGGGGGCTGTCGGAGGGGAGTGAATAGGGGGCGAGCCGAAGGTAGGGGACGCCGGGGAGCCGGCAGAGGGAAACTCCGTGGCTGAGGGGGCCAAGGGGGGGGCCCCTGGAGCGCGGAGACCTGGGGTACCGAGGAGCCGGGGATGGGGAGGGGGTGCTCAGCCGGGGCTCTGCGGAGGGTAGCGGAAGGGGTGACTGGAAAGAAGAGATTTGGAACTCTCACGGAGCCGGAGACTGTAAGCTAAGAGGACTCTGGAACCAGCAATTAGGAAATCCTAAGGGAATGAGGGCAGGGGGATAGGAAATGTGGACAGCAGGATGGGGGAAGACAAGGGTAAACTGTCAGCCGAAGGGGGGGGGGAATTAGGAGGGGAACAAGGACGATAGGGGCATGTACTGGGGGTGTGTGGTGGGTGCAGGGTACTGGGAGATATGAGGGACCTGGTACCTTATGACAGATGCCAATCAGCGTTTGATCGTCTAAGACTGATGGATGGTAGGAATGGGAGCCCGAGGACAGACGAGATTATTGGAGGAGGCGAGGAAGAAAATGGGGAAATTTGAAGGAAGAAAATTACTTTGCTTTTCCACAGGAAGGGGCTCAGGGAACAGAGGCCCAGGGCGCCCCATGTTCATGGTGGCAGTAGGTAGTCAGGGGTTAAATAATTTGGGAGAGCTGGGTTGCTGGTTATTTTTAGTTGTTGGAGGGTCTGGAATCATGGGCTTTATAGAGGCAGGGTGGGCTCTCAGCGGTGGGGGTAAAGCCTGGTGGGTGATCGAGGAGGTGGATGAGGAACCCAGACACTGGAGCATTACACTCATTGGGCCCTTTGGTTCTCAAGGGATTTGTGGGGCTGTAGTAGTGAAATTGGCCAAGGTCAATTAGGAAGCCATATAAGTACACATACACGGTTTTACATATAAAATTCATTTTTGAGGAAATGTGGGTAGCCTTCTACATTGGAAGTATTGGAATCAAAGTCATCAGGAAGAATCTTTTGGTTTTGAGAGGACCCACAAAGCCCATTTGTACTCCAGATTTCTTGCTTTGCTCACTTGAATGAGTACTTTCAGTGTAGTCATTCATTATATCTAAAACTGCAGTTTGTGTTTTCCTTCAACCTGATGAAGAACCCTTACAGCTGCTGCTGCTTCCTACCAAAGCCACATCAATTCCTCACCTCCTCAGCCTAGCCCTTATCATCGCCGACCTTGTTTTTGCTTTTATGGCAACTGCTTGTTTTCAGAAGCCAGTAACTTATCTGGGCCTTCTCTCCTTCTCACTCACAACCTGAAGTTCCCTTTTCCCTCCTTTTTGTCAAAGCCTACAAGGGGCCTTTTTTACCAGGGTGGCAGGGTAGGTGGCTGTGGAAAATTGATTGGTCAGTTTCACTTCCTCTGGGGGGCCCCCTTCAGCCTTTTTGTCAGTTTTTTATCAGAGGGCCTCAAGTCTGCAGGTCTGAGCTGAATGATATACCAAAGTCCAGGGTTCTCTGATGTCAGCCTTGGACCCTGAAGGGGGACTAGACTGAGCCAAGACTTGGGTGCCTCTCTGCCTGTCCCCCTACCCCCAGGTGTTTACAGTTCTGTTTACTGTTCCCTAAGCCAAAGTTATGTTTATAAACAACCCTAGTTGTTCGAGAGCTTTGTTCCTTGTTTCAGCATTTCCTTTTTTTTTTTTTTTTTTAAATCTCCCCCTCTCTTCTAAGTAATCACATTGAGCTCCTGTGATTATTTTGCTCTGACCTCTGGGGGATGGACTCCATGAACTTAATTGGTTTCCTGGTTTATGGTATCTATGATTTAAATAATTTTGTGTCTTGCAGCCCTTGGATACACCAAAATATTGATAAAAAAATCTGTGACAGACAGGGTCATATGTTTTTGTAAATGTAACTGCTAACAGTTGATTCTTGGCTTTATATATAAAAGAGACATTTTTATCTTCAGTAGTCAGCAAAGCCAGTGGCTAATTATGGCTGATCTGCTTGCTTTCTAATTTTCGTATGTATGTGTGTGTGTGTGTGTGTTTCTTGGTTTTTCTCTGAGGCCTTGGTGTCCTTTAGGACTGCAGCATTTTAAACATTAGCTTGTTTATAAACGGGTTCACTGTTTATGTTGGTTTTTATCTTTGATCATTTGTGGTGTGCAGTTATATAATTTGTATGTATGGAAATATTTGAAATCCTGAATGAGACTGAACGAAATGGCTTGGACAATGAGTTGCATGTGTGCAAGGACCACACCAGCACTCATTTGTGTTTCTGTAGCAGTGTGCAATTTCCTAGTTACAGTTACAAACGCCCTATCTTTTGCTGCTTAAATTACTCTGACGACATGAGTAAAGCTTAATTCACAAGGAGTTGTCATGTGCTCTGGGTGAACGATGAGCATATTTTGGCCTGCTCCCTGGTTATCTGGATCCACGTTGGAAGGGATTCTTAAATGCTGACAGCTTAGATGTGCTTAACAGCTGTTGACATACAGTGTGATGGCCTATTAAGGCCATGGTGTGGTTATATAATGGCGAGGCAGGTGTCTAGTAGGTTCTAGTAGATGCAGAAGCTGCTGTTTCAGTTGATCAGGGAGATAGATGTTTCTCCCCATGCACTGCAGCATTTATTTTACTTCTGCAGTCAGGTCACTTGGAACCAAAGAGAGGGTTTTTATCTCTTTCCAGAATCTATAATTTTTTGTTTCATCTTTAAGAGGTCTGTGATTGTTTTCTTTCTCCTCTTCTCCCTGGAAGCCACTGAATGGTCTGGGCTTTTCTTAAAACCATGTCTAACAATCAGACTCAGGTAATTCAGAAAATACTTGCATTAGTCGAAGGAGCATAGGTAATCGGTGCTTTCTGAAAATCAGGGAAGTATTTACGATTACCTTTTCTCACACACACCGTCCATTCCAAGGACTAAGAGGCTAAAGTAAACTTCATTTATTGACTAAGCTACTGCCCTCCGTCCAAAAGAAGTGGTGAAGCTGGCTCTTTCCCAAATTCTGTTAACTCTCAAACCTCCTGGAGTAGGATCCTGGGCTGAAGAGAATCAGTAGAGAAGAGGAAAGAGTTCCTGTTGTTCCTTGGGTTGTTGGGGACTTCTGCACCCTGGCCTTTGTGGGCTAGACTTGATATTGGCAGTTCTGCGGTGCTTAGAGCATCATTGTGGAACAGGAACCAGGAGAGGAGGTTCATCTGTGACCCACTTTGGTCAGCAGCTCACCCTGGCTGTCTTTGTCCTACCTTCTTTGATTCCTTTTTTTTTTTTTGAGAAGTCTTAGTCTGAGGTTCTCTGGCTCTATTCTTTTGGTAGGACACTGTCAAGTATTAAAGAGATAGAAAACAAGATTTTCTGCTTTCAGATTGCTTATAGTCTGTTGCCTGTGCCTAATTATACCTTTACTGATTGGATGAATGGGAACAAAGAGTAGATATATGTTGTATGCATTTTTAAAATGTGTAGACTATACAAGCCATCGGTCAAACACTTATAAAGTGTTATTTCAATGGATATGTATCGCTTGCTTGCTACTGGGTTGTGGTAAGAGCTTGAGCTTTGGATAAGGCTGCCTGGGTTTGAATCCTCTTCTGCTTAATAGCTGGGTGATCTTGGGTCAATTATTTACCTTCTCTGTGCTCAGATGTGGTCATCTTTAAAATGAGATGACAGTAGTACTTACCTCCCAAGTTTGGGTGTTAGGAAGATTAAATAAGATAATATATGGGAAGGTACTGGAACAGTGCCTGGCACATAGTAGGCATGTAGTAAATGTCAGCAGCAGCTGCTGTAGTAAGAAAGATGAGTAGGACAGGGCTCCGCTCTTGTTGCTTTGCATCTGTTTGGAACAGTCCATGAATGCATAGGCCATTTGTTTTGTGTAGGTAGATGTCATCTTCAGGATATGCTTTCAGTGTAAAAATATGAGTTAGCTATTATTTCAGATGCCACTTTGAGGTATTTGGGTTGAACTCCCATGGACTATGGGCTAATTTCATGAAATTGACATTTTTTTTTAAAGATTTTTATTTATTTATTTGAGAGAGAGAATGAGATAGAGCATGAGAGGGGGGAGGGTCAGAGGGAGAAGCAGACTCCCCGCTGAGCAGGGAGCCCGATGCGGGACTCGATCCCGGGACTCCAGGATCATGACCTGAGCCGAAGGCAGTTGCTTAACCAACTGAGCCACCCAGGTGCCCTGAAATTGACATTTTAAAACATAATTTTCCATTAGTTAAACTTTTTTTTAAAGTAAGCTCTGTGCCCAACATGGAGCTTGAACTCATGACCTCGAGATCAAGAGTCGCATGCTCTACTGACTGAGCCAGCCAGGCGCCCCTAAAGTTTTTTTTTTTTTTAAGCAAATGTGAGACTTGTCTAATGACAACTGTGACTAACACTAGCTTTTGCTTTGGGCTGCCCCGCATTTTTAGTGTGTTTTTGTAACTAACTACTCTTTGTTACATTGGTGATGGAAGAGTTTATTTGCGTGCACTCCCCCCCCCCACCAGAGGGGGGGCTCTATTCACTTAAATCTGGTGGTGAATATGAAGAAATATTCCTACAAACTTAAGAATACATTTGCATTTGGGTGCACAGTGTGCTACTTTGAAGGCCAAGGTCAGGATTCTTAACTTTAGATATTACATACAGAAAACATTTTGCCCCGTGACCCCATTCCAAACGTGGACCATCCATGACATATGTGTGTGCTGTGTGGTTTAGTGCAAACTCCTTTCCATGAAGGGAACGACTCAGAGTGGGCAAGGGGTAGTATTTTCATTTCTATAGGTAAGAGTTTAATGGAGAGAGTAGAAGATGCTTATGCTCATGAGAAGGCCGAAAGTGAGATTCATTGGTAAATAGCAAAGAGAATTGTATCAAAAAGAAAATGAAAGGAAGATTACACTAGATACATTTGAGGAAGATAGTTCCATCTTTAGGTAATATAAAAATGATATTGAAAGACGACTGACTTCATTTTGATACAGTTGTGATGGGGTTACTAACTTTGTTGAGATTTTGTGAAGAGCTAAGATTGATTTGGACTAGTTTCTCCAGAGTCAAAATACCAGTATTCCACTTTCAACATCAAAGCTGTTTATTTTAACATTCTGACTTTGGTGCCAGCTCCCTAGAAAGTCATAGATCTGGCTCAAGCCAGAGGTGCCCAGACTAGTTATTTCTGTGCCAGAAGTGCTGTTTTCATTTTCCAAGCATCAATCTGGCAAATGTTTTCTAGTTCACGGCATAAAAGAGAACAAAATGGATGCTTTGAAGAGAAAAAGAAATGTTCTCTACTCACTAGAACCTCTATAATTCTAAAAGACATCAAAAATACCTTTACACAGGGATGGAACCTTTCCCTTATCCATCCATTCATTCAGCATGTATTTGTTGAATCCAGATTTTGGGTCAGGTTCTATCCTGGGGTCTTGAATTTACCAATAACAAGAGAGACAAAGCTCTTGCCTTCTTGGAGCTTACTTTCTAATTCAAGGAGACAGACAAGAAACGTGTAAATATGTAACTTCATATAGTGATGAATACCATGAAGAAAATAAATGGGCTAGAGAGTGTCTGGGGAATGGTGCTGCTTTGCATAGAGTTGTCAGGGAATGCCTTTCCAAGGTGATGAGATATATGTATATAGATATAAGATAGTGGCTATTTGATTTTATTATTTTTTTTTAGAGGGGGGCAGGGCAGATTTTATTTATTTATCTGAGAGAGAGCGAGCACATGAGAGGGGGGGAGGGTCAGAGGGAGAAACAGACTCCCCGCTGAGCAGGGAGCCTGATGCGGGACTCGATCCTGGGACTCCAGAATCATGACCTGAGCCAAAGGCAGTCGCTTAACCAACTGAGCCACCCAGGAGCCCGGGAGAGAGAGAATCTTAAGCAGGCTCCACGCTGATGCAGGGCTTGGTCTCATAACCCTGAGATCATGACCTGAGCTGAAATCTAGAGGCAGATACTTAACCAACTGCGCCACCCTGGCGCCCCACCAGGTAATGATATTTGAGCTTACACCTGAACGATGAAAATAAGCCAGCCTGGGAAGATATGGAAGATAGAATTTTCAATGCAGAAGGAATAGCAAGTACAGTGGTTTTGAGATAGAAATGAGCTTGGTTTATCCAAAGATTAGACCTAAGGTCATGGTGCCTAGAACTAGTGAACAAGGGGAAGGATGGTAGGGGTAAGGTCAGAAAATTAGGGGCCAGATCATATAGGACTTATAGGCCATTTTATGGAATTGAGTATGAAATGGGATTGGCATCAGAGGATATCACAGCAGAGCTCTGGTATCCTCTGATTTATGATTTTAAAAATTCATGCTGGTTATTTTATGGTTAAGGGTAAAAATGCTTTTTCTAATGCATTTCTTCAGATAGGGGAGGTGTTCAATTTTAACAGCTTAAATTCTTTCACGTCTATAAAAGAATGACATACATTTTCCACATAAATTAAACGTGATTGGCCAACAACATTAGCTGATTTGGGGGGGGGGGGCACAAAAAAGATCTTAGACATGTTCTATTCCACCTCTTTCTTTTCCAGAGTCTAGAAAGATGGATTTAATGGAATTTAGAATCTTATGCTTTTAGGGACTAATTAAAGTAGTTTGGACTAATTATCCATTAGATTTTTATCTCTTTGGTATCACCCCTCCCTTCCCCCCCAGCAATTTGCCCAGATTCCTACAGTTAGTTAATGGGGGAGTTGGAATTAGAATCCAGGCATCCCTATTCCTAGTTAACTCTACCCTGACTCCTCCAGTCATAGAAAACATTGTCCTTGCCATCGTGATCTTTTATTAAAGAAACAAGATGTACCTACTAATTAAAGTCTAAGAGATTTATCATTTCTACTAAAACAAAGTCCAAAAGTGAGATGCCATAATGAGATGAAAAATTTCCAAGTCGGGAGGAAGAGTAAGTATGTCGACACTGTATTTCACTCTGTCACTTCTGTCACTTACCAGCAGTCCTCCATGGGTCCATTACTTTGCCTTTAAATTCTATTCAAATACCCCTTCGTGCCACCTTGCTTGACTGAGTCATCAAAAAAACCTTTCATGGGGTGCCTGGGTGGCTTAATAGGTTAAGCATCTGACTCTTGGTTTTGGCTCAGGTTGTGATCTCAGGGTTGTGAGATTGAGCCCTGTGTCTGGCTCCACACTCAGTGAGGAGTCTGCTTGAGATTCTCCCTCCCTTTCCCTCTGCCCTTCGGCTAATGCTCGCTCTCTCAAAAATAAGTAAGTCTGTTAAAAAAAATTAAAAAAGCCTTTCAAAATACTAAGAAAGTAAAAAAAGGAAAGCAATGAACATAGAAAAGGCAATGACCATAAACACAGTCTGCCTTATATAGTTTTCTTTCACCACTATATCTAGCTTACTCCCAGGGAATATGAGTAATTATACTTTTGCTCTGTTGGACTGGTCTGGTCTGGTCTGGTCTGTCTTTGAAAGGACCTTTCTGAGATGAACTCCTTACTTACCAGATCAACAAATTTCTAGGGCGTGGTGCCGTCTTGTAACTCATTAAGAGAACTGGTCACCAAGATACAAACCCTTGATGACACAGGTGAGGACCAAGAGGACCAGTTATCTAGGGCTCCTCTTAGGTGGTTCTCCTTTCTGGTTTAAGAGTTACACCTAGGGGTGCCTGGCTGGCTCAGTTGGTAGCACATGCAACTTTTGTTCTTGGGGTTGTGAGTTCAAGCCCCACGTTGGGTGTAGAGATTGCTAAGAGCTACTATGCCTGTTCCCCAAGTGAATGAACTCACTCATCAAGTGAGTCCCTACCCCCTTCTAATAGTGAGTGGCTTGGTCCCTTTGTGGTATAATAGTATAGTTATACTTTCTCATAGATGATTGATAACATCCAGAGAATGAAAATTATATACATTCTCAGGGACTTTTGTCCTAATGTAATAACTAAGTGTTAAATAACTGGCCTAGGCAATGTCTTTGAGAAGCCTCAACAGCCTTGGATGAATTAGCTTGAAAGGGCTTGTTTTGGATCTCTTCAGAATAAAATTCCTTCAGCTACTACAAGCGTGTTGGATGAGCCATAGTGAGGTTCTGTTGAGGAATATATTTGTTTAGGAGGTGTGCGATCCACTGAAGAGAGGAAGTCTCTGGCTGCTACTTACGTCATGTCAGAGTTTTAGTTTGTCAGAAAGGTAGGAATCAGATTGTGAATACTCAGTCTCATTTCCTAGAAACTGAAAAGGAAGGAGAAATACACCCATGGCCTGTTCAACCTTGTCTGTGTGGGCTGTGCTCACTCAGTTGGATACTTTGGGCCAGTTGTCTTAGACTATATTTAGGTTTTGATTAGGAAGTTCTGAGAATTTTCAAATTCCTGCCTGGTTTCGGCACTAGTGTGTACGTACATGCTTACCAGCAGTGCACTTTACTTTCCATTGCTCCTTTCCGAAGAACTGAATGCCAAGATTCAGGTTAGCTAATCACATTTCTTAAGACCAAATTTTTTTGCGAAAAATTTTTCATTCATTCATTCATTCATTCCATCCATCCATCCATCCATCCATCCATCCATTCATTCATCTACCTCTCCATCCATCCAGCCAGTAAACTTTTGGAAAAATTATTAAAAGCTGGGAATGGATGCTATCTGGCACAAAATTCAAAAAGTACAGATTTATATATAATGAAGTTAAAAGTCTCCCTGCCATCCCAGTACTCAGCCACACAGTTTTTTTTTAGTCTTGTTTCAGAAATATTTATTAAGCTCTCATCTGGATCAGTCCAAATGCTTGATGCTGTTTGTGACATGCTTGAAGTTTCTAGAAATAATTTTACTTAAAGTTAGAGAAAATAATCTAGCTTTTAATGTTCGTTAGGAGGCACAATGTGATATTTAATGTAAGCTCCATGAGGGCAGGGATTTTCATCTGTTGTCTGCTGCTATATTCTCAGTGCTTACTACAATGTCTGTAAATACTCATTTAGTGAATGGATATTAGGATTAAAAAAAAGGGGAGCTGAGTTTGTTTTTATACCCTTCATAGATCTTAGAATTTTATAATTGAATTTTCTATCTCCAGTTAAGATGTTAAAGAAAAGTAATTTTCTATTTTTTTCTCACAAATCTCTGGGTAAGGAGATTTCACAAGCTTTCTGGCAAGTAATTTATTTTTGGCATATCTCAAACTTTCATTATTAGGAAGTTCAGTATATCTAAAGTAAATCCTGCCATTGAAATTCTAGTCCCTTACTTTAAAGGGAAGGTTCTTTGGTATCCAGGCTCGCGGTGGGTTATTTCCTTGAGAAGGCCCGGCGGTATATTCAGCATGGTCAGCCAAAGCCTCGCTTTGTCTCTTCTGCCTTGGAGCCTCTCTTCCTTTGCAGACTCACCAGTCTGTCTTGGGCTGCTAGCACTTCCTGAAATAACTTTAAACTCTGTGTTGAGTTACCTCTGGTTCTTTTCTTTATACTAAGTGATATGATTTAAAAACAGAACAAAATGACTTCTGGGTCACTGGCCCTTAAAGGGGTTACTTTTAATGGTCCTTACCTTTAATGGATTAATTCAGCTAGTATTTGTTGTGTCATCTGTATGGAAAAAGTAGCAACTACTGGTCCTAGAGGACAAGAAGATAAATTTTATTCTCGTCAGGATACACTATAGGTGATGTTAAAGGAGCAGTTGAATGCTTACAGCTGGAGCCTGAAAAGGAGGAAGACAAGAGGTAGCCAGCATAAATTCTTAACTCCAGCCCCATAGCTTATCATTACTAGACTTTCTTCTACCCCCTTGCCCTGTTTCTGTTTTTGTTTTTGTTTTTTTTTTCCTGATTATAAAAGTAATTTTCACTCATGGAAGAAATTTGGGGAAAACTCAGGAACTTTTAAAGAAGCAAAGGGGAAAAAAATCACCCTAATCCTGTCACCTAGAGGCAAGTTATTAATATTACAAAATACATAATCGGGATCATATTGTTATACTGTTTTGTTCCTTTTCTCTTTTATCATTTTAGGCATTTTCCCAACATTAGAAACTCTTTGTAAAAATCAATTTTTTTTTTAAAAATTTTATTTATTTATTTGACAGAAAGAGAGACAGCGAGAGCAGGAATACAAGCAGGGGGAGTGGGAGAGGGAGAAGCAGGCTTCCTGCCGAGCAGGGAGCCCGATGTGGGACTCGATCCCAGGACCCTGGGATCATGACCTGAGCCGAACGCAGACGCTTAACGACTGAGCCACCCAGGCACCCTGTAAAAATCAATCTTAATGGCTGTATATGCTTCCATTGTCTGCCTACTGTCATTTTTTTTTTAAAGATTTTATTTATTTATTTGAGAGAGAGAATGAGATAGAGCGAGCATGAGAGGGGGGAGGGTCAGAGGGAGAAGCAGACTCCCTGCTGAGCCAGGGAGCCCAATGCGGGACTCGATCCAGGGACTCCAGGATCATGACCTGAGCCGAAGGCAGTCGCTTAACCAACTGAGCCACCCAGGCGCCCTGCCTACTGTCATTTTTTGAAACTTTTTTCGTAATTGAAGGCTCTTCCCAGTTTTTCACTCTCAAGTTCTCTGTGATGCCCATTTTTGTACACATGAGGTCTTTGATGCATTTCTGATTTTTTTGCTCAGGATAGATTGTTGGAAGTGAAATTACTGGGTCAGAGGGTACACATGTTTTTAAGATACTTGATGCCTATGTTGCCACATTGCTTTCCAGAAAGGTTATGCCAGGATTAGCCTCCTGGGCATGTCTGAGGAGGCCTCCTTTCTTTATCTTGTATCCCCTCTGCCTTTCAAGGCCCTGCTGTACCTCTGAGCCTAGGGTGTCAGCTGTAGGACAGGTCAAAAGAGAGCAGCTGCCTGTTCTTTCCTTCCCTGAGCCCAACCTGGACGAGGGAAGAGCAGAGTGTGACTCTTACCTTTCAGTCGCTGGTGAGTCATCCTTCTCCCCTGACCTTTCACAACCAGATGCAAACCTACATTGGAGAGCCTTACCTGAACTCTGGCTTTTAAAATAACTCCTCTTTGGTGAACCCGGGTGAGAATTTCAGAGATTAACGAAGGTTGTAATTTACTCCTCCCTTTTTACAGGTAAAAAGATGGTGAAGGGAATTGTAAGGGAAGTAATTTTCTGAATAAATATGCTGATGCAGCAGCGCTATAATGTTTGGATTTGCTTATGTACTCTATGTGTTAGTTAAGAGGTTTTCAAGGGTAATTGGGTCATATGGGATATTGTTCTTAGAATGTTTTGGGGTAACTACTGCTGTGTTTTGGGCATCCGGCGATATGCTTTTTTATCTACAATAGAATACCTCTTATGCAATCAGTTTGGATTATGACTGGCTTGGTTAATTGGGGCAAAAAAACAAATGAAGCAGGGAAATCAGAAATAATGATGCATACATACTTTTAGTATTTTAATTTAAAATATACGTAAGCATTCATTCACTAATCTTTTTAAAAGTGTTTATTATGGAAAATTTCAAACATAAACAAAAGTTGAGAGACTAGTATAATGAACCCCCATGGACTCATCACCCACCTCATGCTGTTACCACCTCATGGCCAATCTTCCATCTGTACCCCTTCCCGATTCTTTCTCTCTGGTTTATTTTGAAGCAACTTACAGAATTCTGTCATTTTATCCATAAATATTTTGGCATGTATCTCTAAATGAGGATTGTTTTTCAAAAAACATGACACCAGGACTATTATCCTACCTAAAACAACAGTAATTCCTTATTGTCATTAAGTATCAAATCAGTGTTAAAATTTCCCTGTCATATATATATTTTTTCTTTTTTTTAACCACTTACATGTTTGAATCAGGTTCTAAATAAAGTCTGTACATTATAATTGATTGATATCCCTTAAGTTTTTTTTTTAATTTGTTTCAATCTATAGGTTTCCCCTCCTCTTTCTCTTTGCAATTTAAGAAACACATTGGCTAATCTTTTGATATAGGGCCAAGGCCTTTCTTTTTTGTATTGATGTCTTGATTGGAGTTTCTTCATCTTGTTTGCATTAAACATACCCCTGGTTTATCATCTATGATTTCCAGTTTGTTTTGCTTTTTTAAAGTAGAGCATGAATTGAAAGGCATTTGTGAAGCAGTATGAGTACAGAATCCCTCTTGAGTTTTATGATTGAGTTTTATGATTCCCTCCCCCCCCAGTCTTTTACATCTGTCTCATCTACATCTAATTTGACTTTACCAAGTCTCTTTAAGCATCCAACTTAGTTTTCATAGAAACAGGCCTTTCTTTTCTCCCTGATTTCACATAACTAATAACAAGAGCACCTGGTAGAAATAGGCTTGGGAAAAAACAATTCTTGGTAAGCGTGCATGTCAGTGGGTGGGAGCAGAAATGTCGCAGAGTAAGAGTGGCTGTTCATCAGGGCCAGGTTGCATGCTGGGACATCAGTTATTTCACAGAGCCAAGGGGGGGGGCATTGGTGATTTAGGCAGGTTGGTTGGGTGGAGGTGGGTTAAGAGAGCTTCTACACGAACATAAAATTAGAAATAAGTGAAAGTTGTTAGAAATTTGGGGACAAGATATTTTCTAGAATCTTTTATTTCTAGTGTATACTTCAGGGTGGTATTTTTGTCCACTTCTGTTAGAGTTTACATGAACTGAACTGAATTTGATAATGGGCCAGTGATGTTAAAAATTTGGTGAGGAAACAGCCAGTCTCTCTAGTTTAAAAGGTTTATATCTGTTCACTGCCAGTGTAGCGTTCCATGGAACAAGTTGACATTTTCATGTAGTAAGTTGTTTTCTGTTCCTGGCAAAAAAAATCTTGGTTCATATGCCACAAGAAACAGAATTGTTTTTATTGTGGAAGGCAGGAGCAGAGCTGTGTGTTTCTTATTTGGATTAGTTGGGCACCTGCAGGATTTCTTACTTCTGCCTCCTGTTGTCCTTTCCTTCTGTCAAAACGTTCATTATAGTGTTGCATAAAGCAGTGTTCGGACAATAGCTGAGTTTTTTTCGTAGCTCGTTTTTCAAACCCTCAAAATAATGTTTTTAGTGATTGCATGTTCTTGGCTTACTTTCATTTCTCCATCAACAGTGATACTGTTATTCTAGTCAAATGGGACAGTTGTATTCCAGCAATGATCTCTGTGTCTAAGTCAGCTGCAGAGACACCACATTCAAATATTATACCTAACTATCTTACATGTGTACAGTAGTCCTGGGACATAATTAAATTTGGGGGTGATACTTTCGGATCTCTATAAAGGATTTTACACCCCTTGCGAATAAAATAACTTGTTTGAGGCATGTTGCTCATTGGCCTCTCTGACATATGCAGAAGAGTGGCTAGTGATTTCAGCCTGCTGCCTCTTCTGATCCCATTTTTCTTCTTCCTTTTCAGTCAGCAGCTGCATCCAGTGCCCTGCTCTCATTGAGCTCTTAGTAAAAGGGGTACTGTTCTCCTGAGCACAACCTCTTAGATCAATGGTGGTTAGATTTTTTTTTTGGTTCAAGACTCCATTTTGGAGTCACATTAAATTTTAAAACTGCATTTCAGCTGTGTTACTACCTGTTTCTTTTTTTTCTTATGCTAGTACCTGTGTTTTCTGCTTTTCCAGCTCTTTGGGGGAACCTTAGGGACCCACCCAAATTGCCTGAGGTGGTCCATAGCAATGAATTGAGCATTGGTGTGGGAGTCAAGGCACACGCTTGCAGATTTAATTGTTGATAGCTGGCAGTTTTCTTTGACCAAATCACTTAACTTCATGGAGCTTCCAGTTTCTTTTTTTGCTTACATATATATGTTTTTAAGAGCTTTATTGAGATGTAACTCACATATTATGCAATTCACTCAGTTCAGTGTTTTTAGTATACTCACAGAGTTGTGCAACCATCAGCACAATCAATTTTAGAACATTTCCTTTCCCTTAAAAGAAATGGCAGATACCTGTTAGCAGTCATTATCCACTTCCTTAGCCTCCTTCCCCCAGCCCTAAGCAACCACTAATCAATTTCTATAGATTGTCTATTCTGGACATTTCATATAAATAGAATCATACAAAGTATGGCTTTTTGTGCCTGGTTTCTTTCACATAGCATAGTGTCTTCAGGGTTCATCCATATGGTAGCATATGTCAGAATTTCATTACTTTTGATGGCCAAATAATATTCCATTGTCTGGCTAGGCTGCATTTTGTTTTATCCATTTGTGAATTGATGGACATTTGCGTTGTTTCTGCCCTTTGCCTATTATGAACAGTGCTGTTATGTACATTCACATACAAATTTTTGTGTGGACATATGTTTTCATTTCTCTTACATATATATACTAAAGAGGGACATTGCTGGATCATACAGCTCCACATTTAACTTGTTGAGGAGTGGCCAAACTGTTTTCCAAAATGGCGGCACCATTTTCCATTCCCACCAGTAATGTATGAGGGTTGCAGTTTTTCTTCATCCTCGCCAAAACTTGTGTTCTTTCTTTTTGATCTAGCTATCCTAGTGGATGTGAAGTGGTATTTCATTGTGGTTTTGGTTTGCATTTCCCTAGTGACTAATGGTGTTGAGCATCTTTTCCTGTGCTAATTGCCAATTTGTAGATCTTTGGAGAAATGTCTATTTAGATTTTTGCCTGTATTTTAGTTGGGTTATTTGTCTTTTTATTGTTGAGTTGTAAGAATTCTTTACATATTCTGGATACAAGTTATCAGATATATGATTTACAGATATTTTCTCTCATTTTGTGGATTGTCTCTTCACTTTCTTGATGGTTTTGTTTGTAGCACAAAAGTTTTTAATTTTGATGCACTAGTTTCTTAATTTGTCAGGTTATTCTAACTCTGAAATAATATGCTCTGTTGTGAATATTTTTCTTCTATTTTTACTCATTCTCTTCCCTTCTCCCACTTTCAAATAGTTCTTCCTTTTCCAGGGCATTTTGTAGCCTCAAGTCTCTAAAAACATCTATGTATGTTTTTATCTGATACATGTGTTTTATGAAATAATCAAGCTTTACAAATATGTAACATAGGAAGTGGTTGTTTTCCTATATCCAGAGAAAACATTGTTAACATTTTATAACGAATTTTCCTATCCATGTGTTAACATTTTATATTTTTCATTAAAAAGGGATCATACCACACATCCGGTTTGCTACTTGTTGTTTTTTTTTAAAATTTAAATAGTATATCTCTGATATTCTTCCATGTTAGTACATTTTGCCCTCATCTCAATCTTTTTTTTTTTTTTAGAATTTTTTTTTTTTTTTAAGATTTTATTTATTTGTGAGAGAGACAATGAGAGACAGAGAGCACGAGAGGGAGGAGGGTTAGAGGGAGAAGCAGACTCCCTGCTGAGCAGGGAGCCCGATGTGGGACTCGATCGCGGGACTCCAGGATCATGACCTGAGCCGAAGGCAGTCGCTTAACCAACTGAGCCACCCCAGGCGCCCCTCAATCTTTTTATTGGCTGCAGAGTATTCCATTTTAGGGGAATAGTATAATTTATTTAAGTTGTACCCTACTGATAGGTTTAGGGTTGTTCTCAGCTTTTATTTATTGATTTTTATCACGAATTACATCTGTTAATGTTTCTGCACATTTGTATTTGCACACTTGTGCTAGTGTTTCTTTTCTATTCCATTTATTTGCTGTTGCATTATTTACTATTCAGAAGACTCAGACTTAATTTTTATTTTATTTTATTTTATTTTATTTTTAAAGATTTTTTATTTATTTATTTGACAGAGCGAGACAGCGAGAGAGGGAACACAAGCAGGGGGAGTGGGAGAGGGAGAAACAGGCTTCCCACTGAGCCGGGAGCCCGATGCGGGACTCGATCCCAGGACCCTGGGATCATGACCTGAGCCGAAGGCAGTCGCTTAACCAACCGAGCCACCCAGGCGCCCTCAGACTTAATTTTTAAAATAAAAAAAATCAAATATAAGAGTTTTATTAGATCCTACTTTGAGTAAACTTCGCAAAAGTTATGTATTCTTTTCTGTTAGGATATTTACAATATTAGGATCTTCTTTTAAAACTAGATGCTTCAGGGGCACCTGGGTGGCTCAGTTGTTAAGCATCTGCCTTTGGCTCAGGTCATGGTCCCAGGGTCCTGGGATCGAGTCCCACATCGGGCTCCCTGCTCCGCGGGAAGCCTGCTTCTCCCTCTCCCACTCCCCCTGCTTGTGTTCCTGCTCTCACTATGTCTCTCTCTGTCCAATAACTAAATAAAATCTTTTAGAAAAAAAACCAGATGCTTCATTTTCTCAGTAATTTAATAGAATAATTCACTAGGAGAGGAATGCCTGCATCGAAATATGAATGCTTCAAGTTTTATACATGTTGCCAAATTGCCCTCCAAGAAAGGCCAAGCTAATTCACTCAATTCAGGAGTGTACCACAGTGCTCTCTCTGTTCTCTTTAACACTGGCAACCAGCCATCTTTTTAGAGAGTCAATCTGACAGGTAAAAAAATGTCATTTTAATTTATAGTTATGTATTAGTGATTTATCATTTAATTTGTCGATTGGTTATTTGTACTGGAATTGTCTGCATCCTTTGTCTACTTTTCTGTTGGGCTTTTTGGCCCATTCTCATTATTGCACAATAGTTTTTTTAATATTAGGGAAATTAGTTACCTCTGAAAATATTACAGGTATGTTTCTGAGTTTGTCTTGTGACTTTATGTGTATGTGTATTTTTTAAAAAATATAAAATATAAACATTTTTCACATCACGCATGACACGTTTCTTTCCTGTGGCATGCAGCTTTAGATTGATTCATTGGCTATGACTTGGGTGAAGTTCACGGAACATTGCTAACTAATCACTTCCTGCTTCTTAAGTGTACCCTCTGCTCTTAGACATTAGAAATTCTTATAGTCTGAGATAGAGTATTCTCTTGGGATTTTCTGTCCGGCTGTCCTTATGCAGGAACCAACATTAGGGTCTTATGAGTGTTAGGGAAGTTTAAAAGTTTAATGTCTGGGGAATGGAGCTAATGGAACAGAGTGTACCAATTGTGAAAGAATCCTTGCTTTCTTTTCTATTGGAACATTATTCCAGAGTGCTTCAACAAAACTCTTAATTGTAAATAACTGCTGATTTACAAGTGTATTTTCAGACGGTTACCCATTTTCTTTGAAAAAAAATAGCGGTTTTGTTAAGCTCTTTCAGACTTTTCCTTAATAAGCCTAACCATGGATTCTAGAAGTATTAAAGTAGGAAAATACTCAAGTAGGTTTGTTTGGGACCCTTCGTCTCCACCCTGGAATTAAATACCACTGAAAATAACCCTGGAATGAAGGGTTTTTGTGTGGCAGGACTGGTGGACTTACACGATTCTTCCTTTCACAAGTCTCGTTGATGACAAATGGGCTTACTTTTCTTTTAGTTGTGTTCTTGACTTTTCTCAACGCTAGTCTTAACTGCGAGATTTTGAGGTGGTTAACTATTCGAGCACACCAATGAACAGCTTGTTAGTAGATGTTATCTCATGTTGATTAGGTACTCTTGAGATTTACTGTACTTGCAAAACACCTGTCTGTATTTGAGCTGTGGTAGGTGGTTGGCTTTTGTGTTTGACTGGAGATTTGCTCCAAGGAAAGCAAATAGCAGTTGGAAAAAGGGAGAAGGGAAGAGAAGGATTCAGCAAATTTCTGTATGCTTTCATTGAAGAGGTTTCCCAATTAGAAAGCTTTTGTAAGCTTGACCTTCTTGTACAGAAGTAACCCAGAGTTTCATCAGGTATTCCATTGAGGTTTTAGAGCTCTGTGCCAGAAAGTGAGAACCAAGGTTGGATGTGAAAGGAATATTCAGAGTTTGAAGCTCATAGTCAACAAAGTGCTACTTCATAGGCTGGGTCCAAAAATAACCTGCCTGCCGTAGGAGAGCGAGCATGGAGGTAGTGCCTACTGCTGTTTGGAGCAGTGTTGTAGGTCCTGTTACGTCATCCCAGCATGATTACAGTCAAGTTTAAGGCAATATCATTTAAAACTTAGGTTTGGGAGAGTGTTGCCTCCGTCAGTCTTACCCCATGGAAGAGTTATTTTACAAGGTTTGGAAGGAGTACTTTTCTGCCACATTGGAGGATATTAACATAATTTACTCTTATCTAAATAGGGGGTTGGCCTGCATCATAGCCTTCTAGTCATTGAGTCGCAGATTAATGATTTGCATGGATCCTGTGGTCAGTCTTCAGTAATTAAGAGACAGAACTTAGTCTTTGGTTCGGAAAAGTTAGCATTGGAATGGATCCCTGAACCAGCCCTGAAAGTAGGAAATGTTATGATCCAGAGGTCCCTTCTAGGGCACACAGTAGAACTCTGAAGACAGTAAGTTTTAGGAGTTTATAAATAATGTTGAGTGTGGAAGTGCATAGCACACAGACGTAAAATTAGCAAGTCAGGAAGTTTGTTTGTTTGTTTTAAAGATTTTATTTATTTATTTGACAGAGAAAGACACCGCGAGAGAGGGAACACAAGCAGGGGGAGTGGGAGAGGGAGAAGCAGGCTTCCCGCCGAGCAGGGAGCCTGATGCGGGGCTCGATCCCAGGATCCTGGGGTCATGACCTGAGCCGGAGGCAGACACTTAATGACTGAGCCACCCAGGCACCCCAGGAAGTTTGACTAGAAGGAATAAATTAACTCTAGTCACTTGATGGAATGAGATCATGGAAGGGAACATAGTTTGTGTTAGGCGGTGGTAACTGTGATGTTGAGGCTGGCCCAGGAAATGAGTTGTCAGGTGTGCCGTCATCCTCATTAATGGTTCCTATTATTTCTTAGGTTTATAGTTGTACGAAGAGATGATTTTTCCAACCCCATCTAGGGGTTCAAAAATCTACAAGCTACAAAAGAGTGAAATACAGAGAAAAGTTTCCTGCCCACACATACCCTATAACCATCCAGATCTCTTTCCCATAGACAATCAATATTCAGTGTCTTACATATCCTGAGATACTTTATGTGTATATAAGTAAATGTGTATATCTATTTACTGTGCTTCTCTTTAAAAACAAATTGTAGTAAATTCTACACACTAGTCTGTGTCTTTTTTCACTAATATATCTTGAGGATTATTACATGGAACTATGTAAGGAGTTTTCTGATTAAAAAGAAATGCTTTACAGTATTCCCATGAAAGAATGTTATCATTTGTTTTTTTAAGTTGGTCCCCTTGTGGATGACTGAGTTATATTGAATCTTGCTAATATAAATAATACTAGAGGATTTCAAGAAATATATTACGGTTTTATATTCAAAAGTAAATGTTTTAAGTCATAGTAGAAACTTCTTACGGTGTAATAGTATCTCAGATCTGTATAATATGTTCGTAAATGTTGTATTAGAGTCTTACTGCAATCCTGTGAGGTAAGTCCAGCATTTGACCCAGAAGGCAGTAGATATCCCTTCAGAACTAGTTTGAGGGGCAGAGGTAGAGATAGAAGAAGCAGGGTCTTCTGACTCCCATTGGATATCTTTTCACTTTACCCAAAATGGGGATGTTCCTGCCAGGATGTAGGGAAGTGGTGGTGGGAGAATAATATGAAATAAAACTGGATGAGTCAAGCTTAAGAGAGAGGGATGTACCTGTCATTCTTCAGACCATTTTTTATTGTTATGTTAATCCCCATACATTACATCATTAGTTTTAGATGAAGTGTTCCATGATTCACTGTTTGTGCATAACACCCAGTGCTCCATGCAGAA
>NC_058413.1:97623041-97794450 GCF_002201575.2 Neomonachus schauinslandi
ATGCAGAACGTGCCCTCCTCAATACCCACCACCAGGCTAACCCATCCCCCCACCTCCCTCCCCTCTAGAACCCTCAGTTTGCTTCTCAGAGTCCACAGTCTCTCATGGTTCATCTCCCGCTCCGATTTCCCCCCCTTCATTCTTCCCCTCCCGCTACCTTCTTCTTCTTCTTCTTCTTCTTTTTTTTTCTTAACATATATTGCATTATTTGTTTCAGAGTGTACCTGTCATTCTAAAATCAGCATCCTGTTTGCCAGGGCAGAGAGGGGCTGGGTATCCGCTTGTGACGCAGACATAGAGGCATCTAGGCACTGGCAGAGCAACATAGGTTGACTGCCACCTTGGAGTATGGGAGAGTAAGGCAAGCCAAAGCGTAGTGGTTCTTAGAGAAACTGGAGGCTTTCAGAGTTCCCTAGGACAGACTGGGGGGAACATTATTTAAGATCTGTTAGGGGAGTGCATTTGGCAGAGGTCATAAAACAGAAACAGGCAATAAACAAAACAGGATTTCTAGAGACCCCAGAGTCAGGGAGGGGATGGTAGTATGCTAATGGCAAGGGAATGGCTGTAATGTTGCTCGTTTTTGGCTTCAAGCCTGAGTACTGGGAGAGGGGCTTCTTCTAGAGACTAGGTGAAAATATAAGAGGGTAGGTAAGGCAGCCAACATCTGGACTGGAGAGAGTGAGCATCGTGGAGGACAAAATCAGCATGATTCATGCTTTCGTCATATGGTTAATACTATTTGGAAATTTGGGCGCCTGGGTGGCTCAGTTGGTTAAGCGACTGCCTTCGGCTCAGGTCATGATCCTGGAGTCCCAGGATTGAGTCCCGCATCGGGCTCCCTGCTCGGCGGGGAGTCTGCTTCTCCCTCTGACCCTTCTCTCTCTCATGTACGTTCTCTCTCACTCATTCTCTCTCCCTCGAATAAATAAATAAAATCTTAAAAAAAAAAATACTATTTGGAAATTTGAGTATAGGCCTGGGTTACTAGTCTTCCATCATAATTACCATATGCTAAGTGCTTACCGTGTTCCGGATACTTAATATAATGCAGGCTAACCTCTCAACAACTTTGCAAAGAATCTGTTGTTACACCTAGTTGAGGAAGCCTGAGGTTCGATTATGTAACTTGTCCAAGGTCACATATCTTTTTAGTGGTAGAATTATAAGTAGGTCAGCATGACTCCAGTGCTTTTTGTTCTTTCCATGATACTAGGCATTAGGCACAAAACTGAACAATGGAATTCTAAATAACCAGAATTCTGTCACTGTCATTGTAACTGTTAATATGTAACCAGATACCTTGCCTGTTACAGATGCTTTAGGCTGAAAGAGTGGAAGGAATGCTAGGGAAAAAAACGACCCGTGCAGATGCTAAGAACTGACCAGACTCACTCTGAATAAGCATATAATTTAAATTAAAGTCATGCTCTTGCCATGCATGTGTAGCTTTAAGTAAAATTCTCCAGTGTCCTCTTCCCGCATTAGATTGCTCTTTCTGAAGTCTTCTCTGTAGAGATAATATAGCTGCCAGAAGACTGTAGCTGGGGGTAGCCAGGACCTAGAACTTTTTTGTGGTAGAATGTCTGGGGAATCAATATACAATAAGACCACTCACTGTAATTATGAATTCTCCTATTGTGAAGTTTGAGGGAGAGTAAGAATCTTCTTGACTTAACAGATTTTGGCTTATAAACTTCAGACTCAACTAGATTTTATTCCCCTCAATCCTTTAACATTATCCTGCAAAATATTGGAGAATACTTACCGGATAATTCTTTTGACTTACTTCAACGACCATTGTGAGGGAGTGTTAATATGGGAGGTTGACAGTTTGGTGCAATAATCACCTGGAAGCTGTGATTCAGCATTAGTCACTGGCCTTTCTGCTAGGTTACACTCCCCTATCCCTCAACTTAATTGTGGTGAGTCTCAGGCATTTGATTACACAATATCAAAGAAACTGACCTTACTGATAACCCAGGAACATTTCCAGATAGTAAAAATATTCAGGGAAAGAAATTCATCTGCATTAGCTAGTGGTATTAGTTCTCTAGAGAAATGTTAGTACATTTTCCAGGTTATGTCCTAGAATATTACAAGGATGAATGACCATCTTAGGAAAAATGGCCATTTGCACCGTTAGTGTTCTTAAAAAGCGGAAGTGCAACTGAATGTGCTTTCTGTACATGTTCATTTTCGTACTTAATAATATGGGATCAGTTTTACATCTCTCTTGGCTAATTTGTAAAGCCATGGATGATTTGGGTTCAGTGTACCTGTTTTACCTAATTTCTCACCATTATGTGTTTCCTCACTGTCTCATGAAATTGCCACGTTTAATCTTTCATTAAAACATTTTTTTTTTCTGGAATGCCTGTTCTTTGTTTCTTCCCTTCTTTCCTTTCTTCTATTTATCCTTCTAGTCATCCACCAATATTTGAGTGTCTGCTGTGTTCCAGGCACTGTAGCAGGCATTGAGATGGGGTGGTGAACAAGAGAAAGCCATGGTCTCTGCCCACAGGAGCTTACAGTCTATCCTGGTGTTACTGGTTCCTAACCTGACCTGCCTTCAAGGTTTAGCTATTCTTCTGACCTTTATATAATCCTCCTGGACTTCTTTAGCCCTCGCTGACCCATCTCTTCCATGAGCTACAGTACTTTAAATTTGATTCACACAATGTAGTGCTTAGTGACATCTCATACTGTGGGCTGATTGTTGAAGTGTCTTAGTCTCATCTTACCAGCTAGAGTGTAAGTTCCTTTTTTTTTTAATTTTAAGATTTTATTTATTTGACAGAGAGAGACACAGCGAGAGAGGGAACACAAGCAGGGGGAGTGGGAGAGGGAGAAGCAGGCTCTCTGCAGAGCAGGGAGCCCGATGCGGGGCTCGATCCCAGGACCCTGGGATCATGACCTGAGCCAAAGGCAGACGCTAATGCCTGAGCCACCAGGCACCCTCTGGAGCGTAAGTTCCTTAAAGGCAGAGGCAGTCCTGTCCTTTTTTTCCTCCATAACCCTGAGCCCAAGAAAGAGGGTGAAAGAAGTGTTTTGATTCACCCTGCCCTGCTGAATGTCCAAGTTACATTAGAAGTCATTGTGAAGGTTATGCTTTTATATTTTTTAATTTTTATTTCTAAAAAAGATTTATTTATTTATTTTAGAGAGAGCAAGTGAGCAGGGAGAGGGGCAGAGGGAGAAGGAAAGAATCTCACGCAGAGCTGAGCGCAGAGCCCGATGCGGGGCTTGATCTCACAACCCGAGATCATGACCTGAGCTGAAATCAGGAGTCGGATGTTGCCAGCTGAGCCACCCAGGCACTCTTATGCTTTTGTTAAAAAAAATTTAATCTTCCCAGTTGTTTGCCTGTTTGCTGTTTCTCTTAATCTGTGTTGAAGATGAACGAAAATGACTCCACTGATTCACTATCCGCATTTGTATTATTTTCTAGTGGGGAATTTGTATTTGAGCTGATATTGCACACCTTCTTATCTGGTTCCCCTTGTGACTAATGAGGGATGAAGTTCCTGGCTAATGTTGATCTCTTAGCACTCTGCTTGTAATCTTTTAGGCTTAGATGTCCCACCAACTATTTATTAACTCACTTAAAATGGGAAGCAGATAGTGTTGTAAATTAAAATTTAAAATTGAGCTCCTCAAAAAGATTAATACAAATGGGAAATAATCTCTTAATGGGGCCTACATTATTTATATTTATATAATGTTAGAACTCAAAACTCTTCCTGAGTAATAAGTGAAATATGGCAACTTCACTGTAAAGGAAGGAGGCTGGATCATTGAATTAAATGTTTTTCTGAATGTGCTAAAAGCTCTGAGGTAATGGCACTTCAATGTTGGGAATAAGAAGGAATATTTTCTTTATTGAGGAGGAGAGCAGAGGGTACTGGGAAAAGGAAATGCTTGTCTGCCTACACTTAAAAATTGAGACGATGAGTGTATTGAATTGAAGACCATGGAGCAGGAGAAAAGGAAACCATTTTTCCTCTTGAAGTAATCCTAGTTCCTGACTTGAACAAACTGACTGTTAAAAAGAATTACACGACAATAGGGAGATTTGAACATTGACTGATATTTGATGTCAAGCAATTACAATCTTTTTAGGTGGAATGATAATATTGTGGTTATTTTCAAAAGAAAGAGTACTCACCTTAAGAAATATATGCTGAAGTACAGAGGGATAGCATAATATGGTATCTGGGGTCTGCTGAGGAGAGGAAGAAGTGGTCAGGAGTCTAGAGTCCAGTGGCCATTTATTTATAATTGTTGTGGCTGGCTGATGGGTCCAGGAAGACCATTATATTGTTTCTCTCTACTCGTGTAGGTTTAAAAGTTTCCATAATAAAAACGAAAAAGAGGGCACCTGGGTGGCTCAGTTGGTTAAGCGATTGCCTTCGGCTCAGGTCATGATCCTGGAGTCCCAGGATTGAGTCCCGCATCGGGCTCCCTGCTCGGCGGGGAGCCTGCTTCTCCCTCTGACCCTCTCCTTTCTCATGCTGTTTCTCTCTCGCTCGCTCTCTAATAAATAAATAAATAAAATCTTAAAAAAAAAAAAGAAACGAAAAAGAACTGCACAAAAAACCAAAACGCCCAGAAACTTAGAGGTAGAAGTGTCAAACCTTCCCTTCTGCCTTCTTCCAACTTGACTCCAGATAGGACAAATAAGTCCCCAGATTGCTGCCGACGTTGCCCAGATGGAATGCAGTGCAGCTTTCCGTCCCTTCAAGTTTGAATCTGTCCGTAGTGCAGCATCACTGAGAGAGCTACAGTGTGGGAAGTTACGACAGAAGTCATTCTATCTGTAAGATGCGTCTTTTTATGTAGGTGAAGATAGTAAGGTTTAAAAAGCAAAATGTAATTAGAGAATAGGAAAATAACGGCATAAAATTAAATGCCATATTTTATAGTGCTGATTAAGCACCGAAAGAACACTGGATTAAGGATAAGAAGTTTTGTTTGTTTGTTTGTTTTTCAGGATAAGCAAAATTTTTATTAGGCCAGTGGACTTTGGGATCACCTTTAAACAAAATATAGGAGTTGGATTGCTGATTGCTGAGTATGGGGACAGCATGTCCAGGGAAGGAAAATACTATGTTTGAGGGAGAGTGGATGAATTTGGATTGGTGTATTTTATTAATTAATTATTTTAAAAATATTTAAGTAATCTCTACTCCTGATGTGGAGTTTGAACTCATGACCCCGAGATTAGGAGCTGCATGCTCTTTCGACTGAGCCAGCCAGGAACCCCTTATTTTATCATCATCATCATCATCATCATCATCATCATCATCGTTTTAAAGATTTAATTTAATTTTTTATTTTTTAAAAAAATTTTACTTGTCAGAGAGAGAGAGGGAAAGAGTGTGTGCACGAGAGCGAGAGAGAGCACAAGCAGGAGGAGCGGCAGACAGAGGAAGTAGCAGGCTCCCCGCTGAGCAGGGATCCTGACGCGGGGCTCGATCCCGGGACCCTGGGATCATGACCTGAGCTGAAGGCAGACTCTTAACCGACTGAGCCACCCAGGCATCCCTGAAGATTTTATTTTTAAGTAGTCTCTACACCCACTGTGGGGCTCAAACTCACAACCCCAAGATCAAGAGTTGCATGCTCTGCAGATTGAGCCAGCCAGGCGCCCCTAGATTGGTATATTTTAGATAAATTGGATGGGCTGGGTTCATAAAGGACATGATTTTTTAGCTGAGGCATTTGGACTTGATCTTACAGGCTATAGGGAGCTGTTTTTGACTCTTAAGGTACCTAATTATTAATTTGATTTGATAATATAGTATATTATTAGTTGCATGCTTTTGCACAGAGAATATAATTTGACTATATGATTTTAAAATTCTTTTTCACATAAATTCTTTATTTCTGTAGTGCCCCAAAGGACTATTCAGGGACCAGAATTAATATTTCTTTTTTAAAAAAGGGAGGGAGGTGCCTGGGTGATTTAGTCAGTTAGGCATCTGCCTTCAGCTCAGGTCTTGATCCCAGGGTCCTGGGATCGAGTCCCACATCGGGATCCCTGCTGAGCAGGGGAGTCTGCTTCTCCCTCTCCCTCTGCTGCTCCCCCTGCTTGTTCTCTCTCTCTGTCAAATAAATAAATAAAATCTTTAAAAAAAAATAAAAGGAGGGACACCGAGGTACTCAGAGTTAGTGACCTTAATAAAATGTGAGTGAGTCATTGGCAGATCTGGGTTCAGATCTGATATATTGGGTTCTGAGCTCCTTCTACACACTTTAGTTATTTAAAAGTAATTGTTTTCCACATGACTGGTTTTAATTGTTTTCCACATGACTGGTTTTCTTTTTTGAGATGTGTGGTACATATAGGTAATGTTGACCCTAGGCATTTCTTGCCTTTTCTTACCTACCTTCTTCCTGGGAATATATATATTTGTTCTTTATTTTTTATGTGGTTCTAGCCAGTTTTTTCCCAGCAGTTCAAGACCCAGCACTTTTTTTCCCCCGTCCTGCCAGTTTGTTGGGTGGTAGTTTGATTGCCATTGATAAATCTGCCCACTGTAGTGTTATGCCCCGGACTCATGCTTCTGATTGCTACCGCTATGTATCCTGTTTCCCTTCTGCCCCTGCAGTTTATAAAATGAGATAATAATCCCAGCCTTTTCTGAGCTTCTTTGTAAGAGTGTCAAGATTTGAAAGTAATCTAGTGGAAGGTACTATAAACATCTTAAGAAACACTATAATTTTATAGATTTCCCCCCCAAAATAACATTTTAATCAACTTAAGACATAATTTGCATTCAATAAAATTGAACCATTTTAAGTATACAATTTGCATTTTGACAAATATATACAGTCATGTAATGACCACACTATCAACATGTAGAACTTTGCTATTATCCCAAAAAGTTCCTTTAGTGCCCTTTGCATTCATTCCCACTCCTGCCTTCAGCCCCAGAAAACCCCTAATTTGCTCTCACTATAGGTTATCTTTGCCTATTCTGGAATTTCATGTAAATGACCTTAACCAGGAGGTTTCAGCATCTGTTCACTGTTGGGAGTGCCTGGGTGGCTCATTCAGTTAAGCTCAGGTCATGATCCCAGTGTCCTCCTCAGCAGGAGTCTGCTTCTCCCTTTCTCTCTGCCCTTCCCTGTGCTCATGCATGTGCTCTCTCTCTTTCTCAAATAAGTAAAATCTTAAAAAAAAAAAGATTCATTCACTGTTGTCTGTATCAGTGGTTTGTTACTTTTTATTGCTGAGTGGTGAATCTGAGTAATGTTTCATTATATGGGTATAACAGGATTTGTTTATCCATTTTTCTATTGATGAACATGTGAATGTTTCTAGTTTTTGGCTATTGTGAATAAAGCTATTAGGGACTTGATGTGGAACTTTGGGTAGACTTATGTTTTCATTTCTCTTGGGTAAACACCTTAGAGTGGGAGGACTGGGTCATATGGCTGGTAGGTGTGTGTTTAGCTTTTTAAGAAACTGCCGAATTGTCTTCCAAAGTGGCTGTATAAATTTACATTCTGTCTAGCAGTGTATGAGGGTTCTAGTTGCTCCATATCCTCACCAACACTAGGATGAGAAAATTTTTGCCATTCTGATAGTTGTATATGCTATCTTGTGCTTTAAATTTACATTTTTTTCATGACTAATGATATTGACATCTTCTCATGGACTGACTTGCTAGCTGTATATCTTTGGTGAAGTAGTTGTTCAAAACTTTTGCCTGTTTTTAAAAATTGGGTGGTTTATTTTTTTAATGTTGAGTTTTGAGAATTCTTTGTATATTCTGCACTTGATCTTAGCCAAAAGGCCGAGAAGCAATGAGAATTCTTTGTATATTCTGGACACAAGTCATTTATCAGGTAAATGCTTTGCAAAGATTTTCTTCCATTCTGCAGCTTATCTTTTCATCCCCTCAACAGTGTCTTTTAAGAGAAGAATTTTTATTTTGAATTCCAGTTTATCCATTTGCTCTTTTATAATTGTGCTTTTGGCATTTAGTCTTCATCCTGTCTTTTCATTTTTTAAGGTAATAAATTCGTTTGGAATTTATCAGACCAAACCAAGGCAGGAAGTCAAACCATATTTCATTTTTATGTTGGGTAAGAATCACTAGAGACAAATTATTTTCTATGGGATCGATTCCTGAATTTTCTTAAGCACAAATTTTCTAGCAATTAGAAGTCAAATGCAGTGCAGATATATTACTTTTTATTTTTTATTTATTATTATTATTATTTTTTAAGATTTTATTTATTTATTTGAGAGAGAGAGAAGGAGAGACAGTGAGAGAGTACAACCGGGGAGGAGAGGGAGAAGCAGGTTCTCTACAGAGCAGGGAGCCCAGTGCGGGGCTCGATCCCAGGACCCTGGGATCATGATCTGAGCCGAAGGCAGACGCTTAACCGACTGAGCCACCCAGGCGCCCCTACTTTTTTTTTTTTTTATAAGATTTTATTTATTTATTTGACAGAGAGACAGCGAGAGAGGGAACAAGCAGGGCGAGTGGGAGAGGGAGAAGCAGGCTTCCTGCCCAGCAGGGAGCCCGATGCGGGGCTCGATCCCAGGACCGGAGCTGAAGGCAGATGCTTAACTGACTGAGCCACCCAGGCGCCCCACAGATATGTTACTTAATAATATTTTGAGTGTTTCTAGAGAACTCAATTTGTAAGCTGTTTAATTACTAATTACCCATCCTTTTCTGTGAAAGAACGTAAGTTCTATTTTAAAAAGGTGCTTTTTCTAAAGGGGCTGCTGTAGGTGTAAGAATCCACAAATCAAGATCTGTGTAGTAGCTAATAATCATAAAGTATAAAGTTCATTAAGAGAACATACCTAATTTGTGGTACTGCTTATCAGTAGAAAAGAAATGTAAGCTCTTGTTAAATCCTAACCTACTACTGAGGGTAAAATGCCTTGTAGCTGAATTGGAGGAGTGGTGAACCAGCCTTTATTATCCAGTTTTGAGAGTCAGTTGTCTCCAAGAATGAAGAAAAAGGAGTTAAGATTGGGAGGCAGTAAATAGTATGCTGTTTCCATTTCAAATACTTAAAGAGATAATGGCAAAGGCATAAGGTTGTATAATTTTTGGTGTCTCATGATAATGAAGTATGTTATAAATTAGATAAAACAGGCACTCTCAGTTGTTTAAAAAAATTTCTTGGTAGTTACTGACAGATTATACTGGAGAGGAAGCTTGAGTCTCAGCACAGAGGTGATTTCAGTATTACAAATACTGAAGGACTTTGACCTTTGTTCTGAACCTGCTTTCTCTTGACCGGTCTCTCTATGAATTCTCAATGCTGCACTCTTACTGCATGCTTTTCCTAGACCTTCTTGATACCATGCTCGCGGGTATGTGATAAAATTATCAGTGTACCTGAAGAGGTTTTTTTGGCTGAATACAAGACACGGAGTGTGCAATTTCTAACATTACTGACAAGGTATGTCCCTCTCTTAAAAGACGAGGAATCTTAAGAGCCTTAACTAAGAATTTAAAACCTGGGTATGCTGTCCTCCTGATCATTTCTTTTTCACTCACATCTTTTTTTGGCAAATCAAAAAATTTGGCCAGAGGGATTGTTTACCTTTTGAAAAAAAGAAACTAGATCCTGCAGTTTGTTTTGGTTGCAAATATCCGGGCAGCTGAATTTACATTGAGCAGAAGATGTTGCCCTGCTTAGTGGATGCTCTAGAAACCAAGAGACTCTGCCTGTTACATGTATGGTGAAAGGTAATGAATCTCTTCTTTCCTTTGTGGGGAGAATGCCAACCTCACTAATTTATGGCTTCATTGTAGTTATGTTCATATCTTCTGAGACATGGCTACTGATTGTTTTAGATTCATCATGTTTGAGTGACAGTTTTAGGGAAAAGGGAGGGTATTTATTTCCAAGAACTGGTGGTTTTTATCACTTTAATCAATTCAGGTCTAATGACATGAAGAATAGTTAGTATTGGGCAGATGTACATGTAGTACATTTTGTTAAGTGTAAGTAGTAAAAAAAAAAAAACAACCTTTAAGTAGTCATGTAATTCATTATAGCAGCTGAAAATTTTGTGTAACAAACCAGTGAAGCTAATTTCTGATTCACACAGAGCAAAAGAATTTAATATTCTAACTTCAGCAAAAGGCAACTAAAAAGCAACTTGAACCACTTTATGTGGCTTTCAATATGTAAGAATACTTTTTTCATCTTTCCTCGTATGTTTTACTTCTTAGTCATTTACTTCCAGTAGTTTCCAAATTAGTTGAGGGAATTCAGGTGGTAACCGAGTTCCCTGTAGTACAGGATTTTCCTGCTGTGTATGTGAACCACTTTTTCTGGAAAAACCCTTCCATTGGCAGTCTTCTTGAGGGCATGTACTTCTCTACACTTAGTGATTTGGGGGCTGAAGCCTGTGTTTAGTCAGAGATGACAAATGGCTGAAAAAAATTTTTTTTCCAGTTTAGTGACCGAGAAATGATTCAGAATTGAAACTGAAGTGAATATGGAGTTACTTGCAGTTACTCTTCTACAGTTGCTGTCTGTTACTATTAGGCATATTTTGGACATGTGGTTTCCATTTCGATATTCTGTGTTATGTTGCTAAATTTCTTGTCTGGTTTAGACACTGCTTTTGGAAATTAGGTTGGAACTAGCTTTGAACAGAGGGCCACTAGAAATTGAACATTGTGGTCCCTTTGGGGAGGAGAAGTTGGCATATTTTTTTTTTTTTTTTTTTTTTTTAAGATTTTATTTATTTATTTATTTGAGAGAGAGAGAATGAGAGACAGAGAACATGAGAGGGAGGAAGGCCAGAGGGAGAAGCAGACTCCCCGCCGAGCAGGGAGCCCGATGCGGGACTCGATCCAGGGACTCCAGGATCATGACCTGAGCCGAAGGCAGTCGCCCAACCAACTGAGCCACCCAGGCGCCCCAGAAGTTGGCATATTTTTACTTAAAGGATTTTTAGGAAAATTTTGATAACAAAAATATATTTTCCAGATGTTATAAGCTTTTGGGGTTAAGTACTTGTTGAGAAAACCAGGAAGCTTGTGAAAATGTTTGCCTTTAAAGTTAAAACTCTCAGTACTTTTTTCTTTTATAATTAAACAGAGGTAAGTTAAAAAAAAAAAAAAAAAAACATGTTCATTGTAAAGAGTTCAGTGTATAGAAATTTATGAAGGAAAAAGTGCTTGCTCCACTCCCGATTTTACTCTCTAGAAATAACTGTTAACAGTTTGGTATATGTTCTTCCATATCTTTTTCAGTGCACATGCAAATATTTGTAGGTGGATTTGGGGGGTTTATTTTATTTTGTGCTATTGCAGCTTTTATAATTCAGTCTCTTTACATATATAAAATTTCCCCCACCCCCCACTTTTCTGTTAGTTTTTTGAAATGTTACTAGTCATTTTCTTAATCATGTGTAGGACTTTAAAAAGTCCTATGTGGTTATTAATGCTTCGTTATGTATGGTGTAAGTATTTTCTCTCATATAATTTGTCTTAACTTTTAACTTTTGTGGTATATCTTTTGTTATTTAAAAGGTTTTATTTTACTTATTTTTTTTTACATGTCTGTATAAAAAATATGGAACATTTCACGAATTTGTGTCATCCTTGTGCAGGGGCCGTGCTCATCCTCTCTGTATTGTTCTGCTGGGACTTCTGGGTTTTATGGTATTCCCAGGAGTGCAGGTACCCATCTGAACAATAAAAGTTCTCTAAGTTTTCTTCTAGTGCTTTGTAAATTTATTTTTAATATTTAGGTTTTAAATCCACTTGGAATGTATTTTCAGTATAATGTGAGATAAGGATCTGGATTTAAAAAAAAATTTTGGTAGCCGGTTGTCCTAATAGTTTATCACTTACCTACTTATTTGAAATGGTCTTGTTAACACAGAATCTTATTTATTTAAAAAGATTTTATTTTTAATGTAATCTCTGCACCTGATGTAGGGCTTGAACTTACAACCCCGAGATCAAGAGTTGCATGCTCTACCTGCTGAACCAGCCAGGCGCCCCTTAACATATACTTTTGACAGACGGTGCTTATCTGTGTACCTGTACTACATGTTTTAATTATAGTCACTTTAGAGAATATTTTGAAATTTCTTTAACTATTACAGTTGATTCTCCCTCTCTTTTTAAAGTAGACTAATCATAATCATGAGCAAATAATAATTTGGACTCTCCCAATGCTTATGCTCCTTTTTTAGTGACAATGTTGAAGAATAGTTATGGTGATAATAATACCATCTAATATAGTGTTTCTCAACTTTATGTGTGCAGAAATTACCTGAGGGATCTTATTAAAATGCTGATTCAAGCAATTGTGCTACTAGATGTTTACCCAAAGAATAAGGAATACTAATTCAAAGGGATACATGCACCCCGATGTTCACCGCAGCATTATCTACAATAGCCAAATTATGGAAACAGCCCAAGTATCCATTGACTGATGAATGGATAAAGAAGATGTGGTGTGTGTGTATGTATGTATATATATATTTATTTTTTTTCACACACACACACAATTGAATATTACTCAGCCATAAAAAAGAATGAAATCTTGCTATTTGCAATGACACAGATGGAGCTAGAGGGCATAAGGCTAAGTGAAATAAGGCAGAGAAAGACAAACCATATGGTTTCACTCATGTGGAATTTAAGAAACAAAACAGGCGGGCAAAGGGAAAAAAGAGAGAAGGAAATCAAGAAATAGACTCTTAACTATAGAGAACAAACTGCTGGTTGCGGGGGAATCGGTGAAATAAGTGAAGGGGATTAAGGAGTGCACTTGTGATGAGCGCTGGGTCTTGTATTTAATTGTCGGATCACTGTATTGTACACCTGAAACTAATATTACACTGTATGTTAACTAACTGAAATTTAAATAAAAACTTAAAAAAAAAAAGATGGTGTGTCAAGAAAAATGCAGACTCAGTAGGTCTGGGGTAGGCCTGAGAGTCTGCATTTCTGACAAGACCCCATGTGATGTTGATTTATAGGTTTATAGACCTTTGAGTAACAGGGGGCTAATATTTGTTACACTTAATTCCAGTCACTGTTCTTAGTGCTTTATGTGTATGAACTCAGTTAATCTTAACTCCACGATGATGATGATCTCCTAGTTTACCAGTAGAGAAACTGAGATTTGGAGAAGTTTATGACTTGATCACAAGTCATAAGACATTACCAGTAGGTAGAAGAGCCAGACCCAGCTCAGGCAGAGTTGGCACCCTAAATTTCTTGAATAGATTTCCTCACCAATATCGGACATTATTTTCTCTTGCGTGACTCAAATGGTAATACTTTTAGTTTTTGTTCTAAATTAGTAGACTTTATTTTTTGAGCAGATTTATAAAAATTGAACAGAAAGTACAGAGAGTTCCAGATATCCCCTTACCTCCGTCCTTCCCCCCGTTTCCCCTAATATTAACATCTTGTATTACTGGGGTACATTTGTTACAGTTGATGAGCCGATATTGATATGTTATTATTAATTAAAGTCTGTAGTTTACATTAGGGTCCACATTTATTTTGTATAGTTCTGTGGGTTTGGACAAATGCATGATGTCATGTATCTACCATTATAGTATCACACAGAATAGTTTCACTGCCTTAGGCATTTCCCCTGCTCCCCCCAGTCATCTCCTTCCCTCTCCCCCACTTATCTTTTTGCCGTCTCCACAATTTTTCCTTTTCCAGAATGTGATATAGTTGGAATGGTACATTAGGTAGCCTCTTCAGATTGGCTACTTTTCACTTAGCAGTGTGCATTTAAGCTTCCTTCCCGTCTCTTTGTGGCTTGATAGCTCCATTCTTTTTAATCACTGGATAGTATTCTATTGTCTGGATGTACCCTAGTTTATCCACTTACCTACTGAAGAACATCTGGATTACTTCCACATTTTGGCAGTTATGAATAAAGCCGCTGTAAAATCCACGTGCGCGTTTCAACTCTTTGGGTAAATACAAAGGAGCGTGATTGTTGGATCATACGGTAAGAGTACGTTTAGTTTTGTAAGAAACCACCAGACTGTCTTCCAAAGTGGCCGTTTGGTTTTGCATTCTCACCAGCAGTGAATGAGAGTTCCTGTTGCTCCACGGCCTTGCTAGCATTTGGTGTTGTCGGGGCTTTGGATTTTTGCCACTCTAATAGGGGTGAGCCGTATCTCATTGTGGTTTTAATTTGCAATTCCCCAGTGACATAGGATGTTGAGCATCTTTTCACATGCTTAGTTGCTATCTGTGTATATCTTCTTTGGTGAGGTTTAGATCTTTTGCCAATTTTTTAATTGTTTTCTGTGGTGGTTGGTTGTTTTTTTAGTGTTGCGTTTTAAGAGTTCTTAGAATATTTTGGATACCTGTCCTTAAATCAGATATATGCATGGGTTATTTCTTCTTTTTTTTTTTTATCAGATATATGTTTTGCAAAGATTTTCTCGCAGGTTTTGGCTTGTCTGTGTCTTTAGTTTTTACCATTATGGTGATGCTTGCCCTCGAATTGTAACAGATAATCATCAAGTTAAGAAAGTTTCCTCTTTTTTGTCTTTCTGAGAGCTTTTTTTCAGGAATGGTATTCAGGGAATCTTTGAAAATTATTTGACTAAATAAATAGATGAAGCTTTGTTATTAGCAAGGCATGCCTATTTTATTCTGGATACTTAACAACACATTCCTTATGGTGCTGTATTTAAGAATGTAACTGAAAATTTAATTCCTGGTCCTTATAAATAGTTTACTCTTACTCCTTCCCTGATCACTTGTCTTTTTAATGTTTACGTCGGTTGCTTGTCCAACATCCTCATCTCATTCTGGCTTGATCTTTACTTCAGCTGTCTGTTTCTCCACTTGTCTGTAGCAATCTATTCCTGGGGCCGGTCAGACTGCCACCTCTGAAATCATAAATTTGGAAATTTGCTCTCTGAACACAATTTCCTGTCTTTTTAGTTCTGCCACTTGCTGAACTTACTCTCCGATTTCACGGAGGCCTCCAACCCCTGAAATCCTGCCTGTCTCCAAATGTATGACATTCTTCCTGGCATCACTTTCGTCCACGTGGACATAGTTGGTCACTTTCAATGAGTCATACGTATCCTCAGTTCTTCTGTCCCCCACGCCATACCCATCTCCAGCTGTGGATTAACAATGCTGCCCATTTTCTGTGTTCCCGCTTTAGGGCCTGAAGAAATGATGGAATCGTGTTTATTTGTTCAGTTACCAGCACATGAGTTCTGCCCTCATCTGTGCTGCTTATTTTTGTTAGTAGCCCTCTTTGCCTGTAGCTGATTTCTTTTCTCCTTCACCAGAATGACTGTTCTTTCCAAATCTTGACCCATTTTTGGTGAGCTCACGCTCACCTCCCTCTATCACAGAAGACCCCATAGTCCAGTAAAGTGACCATAAAAAAAAAAAGAAAATTCATGGGGCACCTGGGTGGCTCAGTCGCTAAGCGTCTGCCTTCGGCTCAGGTCATGATCCCGGGGTCCCGGGATCGAGCCCCACATCGGGCTCCCTGCTCCGAGGGAAAGCTGCTTCTCCCTCTCCCACTCCCCCTGCTTGTGTTCCCTCTCTTGCTGTGTCTCTCTCTGTCAAAGGAATAAATAAAATCTTTAAAAAAAAAAAAAAAAGAAAGAAAACCCCAGAAATCTGTTATTTCTTGTATCATACCTTCTGTTACTCAGATAAAGATAAAATTCCTAAGTTTCACATGCCCTTTCTAGTTGTCCAGTCTCCTCTCTCGCCTCTCTGAGCCCCAGATTCATTGGCCTTTTGTCAGATTCTTAACATGCCACACTCATTCTTAGCATAGGGTCTTTGTGTCCATCCTGCCCTCTGCCAGACAGTTTTTCTCTTTCGCTTTTTAATTCATACTCATCTTTGGAACTTAATTTATATGTCGCTTGCTCAAAGAAGCTTTCCTGACCTTCCATTTGCCTGAAGACAGATTAGACTCCCCCTGAAATAATAGTAATGAGACTAACAATAATAGCAAACATACGATGTTTATTGTGTGCCGGGCACTGTTCTAAATATGGCCTTTTTAAAAAAAGTCTTCACGGCAACCCTCTGGGTTAGATAGATGGGGAAATAAATAGGACCTCTAATTGTCCCCATTTTATAGATGAGGAAACTGAAGTGCCGAGTGTTGAGTCACTTGTCCCAAGTCACATAACCAGTTGGCAGCAGAGCTGGGATCTGCACGCAGCAGTTAGGCCTTGGAGCTCATGCTCTAGACTGCTGTGCTGTAATATAATGCTAATTATGATTGTGTAATTTGGTTAATGTCCACCTTTCTTGGTAGGCTCTCAGTTCCTGGGGTTCAGAGACTGCATCTGTGTGGTTAATTTTTGATCCTCCAGTGCCTAGAACAGAGCCCGGCAGCCAGTGGGCTGTGACAGAATGAATCCGCCGACCATTCCGCCTAACTGAGTAAATAGAAACCTCCGTGAGCGTCTTCAGTTTTCGTCCCTTCTGCTTCCCCACACTCAACCCCCTGGATGGAAAGAATAGGTGCTTGTGTTTATTGCAAAAGTTAATCCCTCTGCCTTTTTACTTTCTCTATCGTAGAAGTCGTATTTGCACTTGGTGGCTAAGAAGAAGTAGTGAAAATGTCCATAAAGTGAATGTCCTTCATCCTCTCCCTCCCTTCCCGTTCTCACTTTCCAGAGGTGTCGGCTCCGAGCCAGCAAAGTGTGTATCTTCTGAACATGCACGGAGTGTACAGAGTGTATGGTTGCTTATATACACAAGGGGGAGTGTGTGTAGTATGCACACTCGTTTGAGTTTGCTTTTGTATTAAAAATTAACTTCTAGTATTGAACTGTAGTTTTGCAAGCTGTCATCATTGAGGGTACATGGGCTCTCTCTGTAATACTTTTTAAAGTGGCATGTGACTCTCCAATGATCTCAAAATAAAAAGTTGAAATAAGAAATTAAATGGTAGAGACCTTTCCCTGTCTGCATATTTATCTCTTTCTTCTAAAGGACTACAGAAGACCCCATTGTATAGATGCGCATTACTTTATTTTACCTTTCCCCTGCTGATGGATTGGTAAGCTCTTGCATTTTTTCATTTTTACCAGCACTGCTGTAGGGGGAACAGCCTTGCATCCATGGCTTTATCCTTGCTCGGGTATATGTGCACAGCCAAGTTTTAGAGGAGAGGGGATCAAAAGATCCATGCGTTTGAAATTTTGATGGAAGTTGGCCGGCTGCTCTCCAAACTGGTTTCTACTTTTCACCAGCAGGTAGGATAGAGCCCGCTCTCTTGCACTCACCTGCACTATCCTGATCCTGTTCCTCCACTTCTTCTTCGGGACTTGAAAAGAAATTAATTATCCTTTTCCATTTAATATCTCTCCTTCTCTCTTGGCTCGCTCCCATCTGCCCATCCTCCAGCAGCTCCTCCATACTGATGAGACTTTTCTTTAGTAACTAAGTGCTTGATCTGTATTTATTTCTCCTTAAGGCAACCTGGAGAGGTAGCTCCTGTTGTTATCCCCATTTTACAGGGAAGGAAACTGAGACATAGAGAAGTTAAGTGACTTGCCCAAGGTCACCCAGAGAGTGAGGAGCTGGGTAATAATGCAGTCGGTCTGACTGCAGAGTCTGTGCTCTTCCCCACCACACTCTCAGAGAGGGTCGGGAGACTATTGCCAGTTGCTCACATCCATCCTGTGGCCTGTTTTTTGTATAACCCAGCTAACATGCTTTTTACATTTTTAAAGGGTTGTTAAAAAAAAAAAAAAAGGAAAATATGGGACCATGTGTGACCCACAAAGCCTACAGAAAAGTTTACTTTTCTTAACATTAAATGAGATCGTTCCTGTAAAAGTATTTAGCATAGAGCTGGTACTTAATAATAGCTTAAGAAATATTAAAGGCATCATTACTGTTTTATTTTCTTTTTATTATTATTATTATTTTTATTTTTTTATTCATTAGAGACAGAGAGAGAGAGAGAGAGGCAGAGGGAGAAGCAGGCTCCCAAGGAGCAGGGAGCCCGATGCGGGACTCGATCCCAGGGCCCCAGGATCATGACCTGAGCCGAAGGCAGACGCTTAACCATCTGAGCCACCCAGGCGCTCAAGGCATCATTACTGTTATTATCAGTGCCTCTCTTTTACCATCCAGCTCTACGTCACCTCTTTCTCCTCCCCACCTACTGCCCTGGCACATCCACTGAACTGCTCTCGGAAGGGTTCTCAGTGCCTTGTTGCTAATCCTATTACTCAATTTAAACTCTGGTTCTATCTGAGTTCTGTGAATCATTTGACACTAACTACCCTATTCTTTTACACATTTCCTTTAGTTTTCAAACCAGGAGCGCCTTTCGTGTTTGCTTTTTCTTCCCTGGTGTTACTACTCCTTCATGAACTCCTTTGCTACTCTGTTTCTCTGCCGGCTTTGTAAGGGATGGGATTCTTCTGGATTCAGTCCTTGGCACTCCCTCCCTCCCTCCCTGTCTTCTGCGCCACTTCCTCTTCTCTTCCCTCATCTGAATCAGGAAGCCCTGCATTTGGGTGAGATTCCACCCTTTTCTGTCTGAGCAGTCTGAATGGTTTACTTCATCTCTTGGTTTTTTTCTCTGTAAGGATGAGAATAGTAGCACCCACCTCAGGATTGTGTCGATTAGATGAAACCATGTATGTAAAACATTCAAACCGTATCTCATTTACAGCAAGTGCTTAGTAAATAATAGCAACAGGAATAGTAATAATAGTGTAGTTGTGTTGTTATTGTAACTCTGTACCTCTAGCACCCCCACCTTTCTTCAGGTCCCCATAAAGCTATTCAGTGGCCTGCTAGAGACCCACACTTGGACACTTCCCCAAACGCTTTAAACTCTGAGTCTTAGTCTTTCTCTGGCTTCAATATTTAGTGACTGTGGCCTCAAATAAATGACTTATTTTCTTCCAGTCTTAGTTTCTCCATTTTTGAAAGAGCGACGGTAATAGAACTTACCTTCTTAACATCGAATGAGATCGTTCTTGTAAAAGTATTTAGCATAGCGCTGGTATGTAGTAACAGCTTAAGAAATTAGAGGGACGCTTGGCTGGCTCAGTTGGTAGAGCGTGCGACTCTTGATCTCAGGGTCATGAGTTCGAGCCTTACATTGCAGGGTAGAGTTTACCTAAAAAAAAATATTAGAGCCAACACTACGATTATTATCAGTGTTATTATTATTCCTCTTAAAATTTGATCTTCCTTTTGCCCTATTCCGCTTAGAACAGGAGCCTCAGCTTTTCCCGTCTGCCTTCGTTTCCTGACCCTCCACAGGCAATTAGTCACGAAGTACTGTTGGTTCTACTTCAGAAGCATCTGCTCACATTCATCCACTCCTTATCATTTCTTGACAGAGTTATTGTGTAACCTCCTAATTGGTCTCCTGGCCTCTGGGCCACCTTCCCCCTTTCATCCAGATTTATCTTTATTGAAGGCAGATCTCTTCACATCACTCAGCAGTAAAGGCCTCAGATGAGCCCCTCTTAACCCGAAATATAAAGCCTGCAAGGCCTATAACACCTCAGTCTTTGATGGCTTCCTCTCTTGTCCCTGGAAACTAGGAGTCCTCCACGAGAAGATTATGCTTCTGACTATTCTTTGACTGCCCTTAAATCTGATGCTCGGTCCCTCCTGGTATTGCTCCTCCTTCATTCTTGTTGCTTAGAATGCTGTCCCCTGACCCACTCCCTGCAAATAAGCAACCCTCCACCCCAGACAGCTTGTCTGTCTGGTGAATGCTTGGTTGCCCTTTAGTGGTGGGTCTCAAAGATGCCATCTACTGTCTTCTGCTCTCTTTGGTCTGCACTGCCCTTCCAAGCAACATTAATTGGTCCTTCATTAAGGGGCATTATGGTGGGCAGTTCAGTCCCTGAGTTAGGAGCCAGTCTGGCACGGTTAATCATGTGGCTGCAGATCTGGGATAAAAGTGTTCAACCAATCTGTGCTTCAGTTTCCCAATCTATAAAAAGTGGATAATATTAGTCTTGTTGTGAGGATCGTGAATTAATATAGGAAAAATGCTCTGAATAGGACCTGAATAGACTAAGTACTTCATCAATATTGGCTGTTGTTATCATCATCATCATCATTATCATCATCATCATCAAAGCATCTCTTACATACCCCTGTAATGGCATTAAGTGCTTTGTGTTACATTGACTTTTTTGTGTATGTTTCCCAGTAGACTGTGACTTCTCTGAAGGTGGGACTGTTGCAATCATCTGTGTCATAGGTATCCAGTACCCAGTGGGCCTTGAGTAAACATTCAGTCAGTTGTACTGTTTGCTCAGCCTATAATAAAGTCCTGGATCCTGCTGCATTTCAACAGTCAGCATCTCACAGCTCCTGGAAATGACTGCTTTCTGAAAATATGGCATTAGAGAAAGAGAACTGTTCGTTGAGGACCTCAGTGGGCTCTTCAACCAGAAGTTTACTATTACAAATGAAGCTTCCTACTTAAAGTAGTCAGAGTGCGGCTGATAGTGTACAGTCTTTGGGAGGAAGTTTCTCCCAAAGTGGAAGAGAGCCTCTAATGTTGTTTGCTTAAAGGGATACGGTCCAAAGCTAGAAAGTCTACTTGCCATCAGACCTTTTTTGTTTTGTTTTTTTTTATGTTAAGTGAGCTGTTTCTGCCTTTTTAACTTTATTCTTATAAGCCCGATGAAGATTGAAATGTTAAAACTTTTCCCTTTTAGTGATTCAGAGAAGAGAGTTCTTTTCTTTTTTTTTTTTTTTAAAAATTTTATTTATTTATTTGACGAGGGAGACAGCGAGAGCAGGAACACAAGCAGGGGGAGTGGGAGTGGGAGAAGCAGGCTTCCCACCGAGCAGGGAGTCCGATGCAGGGCTCAATCCCAGGACCCCGGGATCATGACCTGAGCTGAAGGCAGATGCTAATGACTGAGCCACCCAGACGCCCCAAGAAGAGATTTCTTTATTGTAGTCATGATCTAGAGCTCAGAATGAATGCCAGATATGGGATCTTTATAGATGAGTCCAGAACATTAAGTCTTTAAGCTCCATATGGTCTGGTTCTATGGCCAACCCCTCGCACCTTTCTTTGCCTGGGCTACTGTAATGGTAACTGATCTTTCTGCCTTTAGGCTCTTCCCTCCAGTCTGTCCTCTCCACTGCTGCCATATTAATCTCTCAAAAGCCCGGCTTTATTTTTCTCATGGGTTACAAAAAATCTTCCAAGGGTATCTCATTGTGGACAAGGTGAGTTCCAAACTGTAGCTTGACATTCAGGATGCTCTGTAGTCTGACTTGTTTTCTGCCTTCTCTTCCACTATACCTGGGAAGGAACTTTGTGGTTTATCTGGGCTAGCTGTGATTCCTGTGATGTGGATTGCATTTTTCTTTTTTGACCTACTCAGAGTAGTTTCCATGCTTTTCCCATTTTCCTTTTGAAATTCTGCCTCTCTTTTAAGATCTGTATTTGAAAACCTTTTTATTTTTAAAGAATTATAGACTCACAGGAAATTGCAGAATAGTACATAGTGTACTCTGTTCTTTTCTCCCAGCTTACCCAATGATGATAACTTGTATAATTGTAGTATAAGATCCATTTTAAAACTCCATTTTGAATACTATTCTCAGTGGTAGGGGAAAAAAACCTGTTACTTCGTTCCTTTTTTTTTTTTTTAAGGCTGGATTGGAGTTTTGGAAGTGGTCAGGAATCATTTCGACTCATGTTTGTGAAACAAATTAGGTGGGTGATCAAGCGGGGTAGTATGGTGTCTCGTCCTGGAAAGGAAAAGAATATGGCCATATGATATCAGAAGACTGATTTTATCTGCCTTTATGAACTAGCCTTGAAAGTAATTTCAAAACAGAAATTTCCAAAGGTGGAATGGGTACATAACCTCCTTATGTAATTAAATGGGGGCATGGGACTCATTTATGAGATGCGAATATTCTAGTGTGTTGGTTAAGCTAGTTTCAATATTTTATAGCCATACCATTTACATTCCCTTTTAATGCTTATGTTCTTCCTAGAGATTATGTTTTTATAAAATAAGCTAGTTGTTGAAATACACATTGGATGGTGAAATAAAAACATTTATTTTCCTCATGCTCATTTTTTAAAGGAAGGCAGAAGGTTTGTAAAGGAAGAGATTTTGGGAAATAAAGCTTATTTTTCCAAACTGGAATCCTCATACATTGCTGGTGGGAATATAAAATGGTATAGCCACTTTGGAAAAAGAGTTTGGCAGTTCCTCAAAAAGTTAAACATAGAGTTACCATATGACCCGCCTATTCTACTTCTAGGTATATACCCAAGAAATCAAAAACATATGTTAACACAAAAACAGGTACACAGATGTTCATAGCAACATTATTCATAATAACCAAAAAGTGGAAACAGCCTGAATGCCCATCAGCTGTTGAACGGATAAACAAAATGTGGTCTTTCCACATACAGTGGAATATATTTCAGCCATAAAAAAAAGGGTGAAGCCCTGATGATGCAGCAGTGTGGTTGAACCTTGAAAACACTGGGCTCAGTGAAAAAAAAAAAGCCAGGCACAAAGGGCCACATATTATATGATTCCTTTTACATGAAATGTCTAGAGTAGGCAGCTCCATAGAGACAGAAAGTAGATGAGTGGTTGCTAGGAGCTACCGGAGGGGGATTGACAGAGGAGGGAGGGAGGAGAGTGACTGCTAATGGATATAGAATTTCTTTTTGGGGTGATGAAAATATTCTGGAATTAGACAGTGGTGGTGATTGCACTGTCTTCTGAATATACTAAAAACCACTGAATTGTACATTTTTAAAAGGGTGAATTTTATAGTATGTGAATTACATTTCAAAAAAATTTATTCTCCAAATGCCAGTACAAATTTTGTTGTGGTTTGGAGAAGTACCTATTTGCATGGTGTCGTAGAACAGGTCAATAAGGTTTCCCACATTTTGAGCTCTAAGTGAGGCAAAAGACTTTTGGGAAAAGGGGGTAACTTACTTAAGCCTGGTAACTGCTTATTGCCCTATAATCCGCCCTAGTGGGCAGAGTAGAGGTAGAAGCAGATCATATAAGGTTGGAATTAACGTCTCTTCAATTCCATTCAAATTTGTTAGTTAGCACACAGAGAAATCAAGAAGTATTTTAAACAAAGCAGGTTCTGACCTGTTTAATTTGATAGGCTAAAGTTCCTGCCATTTTGTCTTGAATGTGAACCTCACAGATCTTTTTTAGTAGATATTGGGAGATCGAAGTCTTGTCTCATTAATGAATTAGAAGGAAAGTCTGAATAGGCTTTTTACCTGTAGAATTAAATGCGTTTGTCTTCCAAGGGTATCTCATTGTGGACAAGGGTATCTCATTGTGGACAAGGTGAGTTCCAAACTGTACCTTTATTGGGTCATGTTTTGCTGCTTATTTGACACAGGCATTGTGTCTTGGTGTTGCATCATGCTTATTAAAATGACTTTTGAATCTGGTTTTTCATCTAATGTCAAAAATAAGATTTTCACCAATGCCATACTTCGTTTTTCCATGTTTTCATAAAAAGCCTTTTGGTTTTTCTCAAATTAATCTGTATGTTTGTGGTGTAAAAGTCGTAATATATATAGAAATGGTACCAAGCTGGTAGCTGTCCTGAACCATTACTCTTTGGCAGACTGAGCTATATGTATGTTTTATTTTTTATTTTATTTTATTTTTTAAGATTTTATTTATTTGACAGAGAGAGACACAGTGAGACAGCGAACGCAAGCAGGTGGAGTGGGAGACGGAGAAGCAGGCTTCCCGTGGAGCAGGGAGCCCGATGCGGGGCTCGATCCCAGGACCCTGGGATCATGACCTGAGCTGAAGGCAGATGCTTAACGACTGAGCCACCCAGGGGCCCCATGAGCTATATGTATGTTTTAAAAAATAAATCATACCGTCATATCTGAATAAGGCTTTAATCTTACTTAAATAAATGTATCACAGATGGGGAAAAAGTAGTAAGATTTGCCTAATGGTAGGTAACATCCACTGAGTCTTATTGTCTTACTGTTTTCAGGGTTTTACATTCATCATCTCACCTAATCCCTATAGCAGACTTAATCATTTGATTAAAAAAAAGCAAGCAAGCAAGCAAATCGGTACAACATAGATGTTCTTAGTGACTGACAGTTTTTCTTAAGCTATTTTAATGCAACAAACATTTATTGAGTTCCAATAAATGAACCTAGCTGTGTACTTTACAGCACTTAACAGCACCTGTCTTCAAACTGCGGTACATGTCTGGAGGTATCTAGGCTGGGTAGTTTTAAGAGAATCCGTTTCCTGGTCCTCAACATTCATTTATCCTTTTTTCTGAAATTGATTTGTCTGAAGACAACACCCGTGTGATCTTCCTTCTTTTCTACCCTCCCTTCTTACAGTAGTCCTGATCCTTCTTACAGTTGACAGAAGAAAAAGCCAAACTTCTCTTTCATCCCGAGTCTTACTATTGTTTCTTTGAGGTATAAAATTCTCCAGGGTTCCAATAAAGGGATAGTGAAAACACTGGCATCAAGCGTGAAGCTTCCTTTTATCAAGGTGGATGCCCTCTTTCGTACATCTTATTAAGACCTGCAACTCCAAAAAAGGAAGTTCCTTTTTATGTTTTTTGTGTTTACTTATCAAAATTTGTAATATATTTGCATTGTTTTCATCTACTGTATATTACTAATACTACTAACAGGAATTCAATCTAAAGGAAATACTTTAAGTAAATAAAAAATAATTCCTATGCATATTTTTGTTACAGGATTATTCCTAAGTATGATGAAAGAAATTATGCTAAAATAAGGTACTGGGAGGAGAAAGAGAAATACAATTCAAGGAAAAAAAGAAGTAACATTTTACTTTATTTTATTTTTATTATTATTTTTTTAAAGATTTTATTTATTCATTTGACAGAGAGCGAGCACAAGTAGCAGATGGAGAGGGAGAAGCAGGCTCCCTGCTGAGCAGCGAGCCCAATGTGGGGCCCAATCCCAAGACCCTGGGATCATGACCCGCGATCATGACTGAGCCGCCCAGGCTCCCCTATTTCGTTTTTATTTATTTGATAGTGAGAGAGCATGAGCAGCAGGGGGTGGGGAGAGGGAGAAGCAGGCTCCCCGTTGAGCAGGGAGTCCAATGCGAGGCTTGATCCCATGACCCCGGGATCATGACCTGAGCTGAAGGCAGATCCTTAACCAACTGAGCCACCCAGGTGCCCCTAACATTTTATATAAGAAAGGAAAATGCTATTCTTATGGTTTTAAAATGGAGGATGGTAGGTATCAAATTGCTCAGGTGTTTAGATTTCATTGGATGCATTTAAATTAGTGATATAATTGTTTTATTATTTAGATGTCAGTTTCACATTGGCATATATTAATCTATAAGGGAGACTACAGCCTCTGTAATGATTTAAAGTTTTAATGAAAAATTTTAGGGGCGCCTGGGTGGCTCAGTCCGTTAAGCGTCTGTCTTCAGCTCAGGTCAGGATCCCGGAGTCCCAGGATTCAGCCCTGCGTCAGGCTCCCAGCTCAGCTCAGCGGGAGTCTGCTTCTCCCTCTCGTGCTCTCTCTCACTCACTCTCTCAAATAAGTAGATAAAATCTCCAAAAAATTTTTTTCTATATCAACTTAAACATATTCAAGGAAGTACCCCGCCCCACCCCTGGTTTGGTTTTTGGGAGTGTTTGAGCAAAACTTTTTGAAGAATAGTACTCTACGGGATATAGAGATCCAGAGGAAACAATTTCTGCCCTCAGGTAGCACCATAGTTGAATGATGGAGTGGGGACGTATATACATAATTTGGCTTAAATAAAGCCTTTATTGGGTCATGTTTTGCTGCTTATTTGACACAGGCATTGTGTCTTGGTGTTGCATCATGCTCATTAAAATGACTTTTGAATAGTGATTTAGCTCATATGTGCTCTGTTTCCACATAGGCTATTGTGTAGAACAGAGAGGAATTGTTTCTTTTAAAAGACAGAAGGATAGGAAAAGTGCCTGCTGCACTTAGCACCGATGAATAGTAGGGCTTTCTGTTGTTGTTGAGTTCCTGTGGTCATGAAGGACATGAGACCGGGAATCAGGAGACCCTAGTTGTTGTCCTCACTCTACCACAGGCCATGTGACCTTGACCAAATCACTTATCACATTAGAACTTCAGTTTCCTCACAGAAAAAGTTTTAACTGGGTGACCTTATAGCTCCAAAATTTAGAATCCATCAGGTTATTTTATACATTTTTACAACAGTGTATTTTAGAAGTGATAGCTGCAGCAAAGTTTAAGAAAGAGATGCCAAAATCATATAGCGGATTACTTGCTCATTAGAAGTAATGTTTAGTTAGTTTACTGCTTGTTAATGATTGAGACAATCCGTTCTATGGCCTGTCAGAAGTGTAGTGGGTCTCACCACTGCCCTTTTTATTTAAAATTTTGCAGAGGGAGAATTTTCCTACTTTTCTGAGAATTAGAACAAATGCTACACAGGATTAGTAACTGAGAATCCCAATTTTAGCTTCATGCCAGTGCCTTTAGTGAAAGACACATTTTTGTACTGTTCTAGCAGAATATTAAACTGGATTAGGGATTACAGACAGCTCCAGGCCTTGTTCTTTATAGGTCAGAGGCGTAAACCAACAGAGCAATTACTGTTCACCCTTGTCATGGACGGGGCCTCCTAGGTTCTTTATGGAGCTAAAGTGAGACTCTCTGGAACAGTTCCACCCGAGTGGCTTTCCTGGGGGCTTATGAGGCTTACATTCTGAAACCGATACTCTTGTAGTACAAGAATAACTACAAACTGATGTGGAATTAGGAGGCCATGGAAGGGAGATGCCATATGCAGCTCTCATTCTCGAAAGTCCCTTGGCTGGTGAACAGAGATTTTTCCCGTCAGTAAGCAGATATTCAGTTATATATTGACGGAGTGTCTCTAAACAACTTTTAGAATAGAAGACTCTGTTTTGTGCCTTTGGAGGCTAAGAATTTTGAAGTGTGTAGAATTAGCTAGTTGAACATATACACGGATATTATCTGTTGAATTTGTAGTGTTCATCTGTTATGTTTGTTCTTGAATATGATCTCCATTGTTTGCGGCCAAGAGAGATAACTGAATCAGTGCTTAATGACTGATTTGCAGGTGTTATTGTTCTTTATTTATGATCCTCAATATTGGAGGAGTTTGACTGATTTGCCTTGTTTAGGTAGAGACTTAGATTGGACCCTAAATTTTGTAACCTCCCTTTTTTTTGGCAGTACAAAATGTGGGGGTGAAGAGGTCCATTCTTAAAGTGACCAGGCTTGTGCCTTTTGATGCTGAAGAGGGAAATAGTATTTCCTGGTAGAGTTTATTGTGTTTGTATCATCAAATCTCAAAGTCAGCAGTTTACTTTTTGTTTAGTAGTATGTCTTGGCTTGTCTGAATGAGTCATAATTAAACTCTAGTCCCTGGGACTCCTGTCTAAACAAGAATTCTAGTACAGAGACACTATGCCTTGCTGCCTGTAGAACTAGGGTGCTACAGGTCTGCTGTGATCCCCGTGATGGGTTTTGTTTTTGTTTTTTTCCTGTGATAGGTTTTTATAAATACCAAACTCCTTTGGAAGAACTTTAATAGGTTTCTTTTTTTTTTTTAAAGATTTTATTTATTTATTTGAGACAGAGAGAATGAGAGAGACAGAGAGCACATGAGAGGGGGGGAGGGTCAGAGGGAGAAGCAGGCTCCCCGCCGAGCAGGGAGCCCGAGGCGGGACTCGATCCCGGGACTCCAGGATCATGACCTGAGCCGAAGGCAGTCTCCTAACCAACTGAGCCACCCAGGCGCCCTTTAATAGGTTTCTTTATCGCCTACCCTCCCCCCCCAGAAGTAGAAAGTGAAAGTGAAAAGTAAGTAAAAATGATGGGTTATTAGAGTTGAATCCTGAAGACCCTTTCATCCCCTTAAGTTCTTTGTATTGTGTAGAAATGAAATGATTATTTTGTTCTCCTTGAAAAGATTCAAGGAATAGACAGTTTTAAAATCAGTTTTGGCATTCCTTTGTTCAAGGACAGAAACATTGTCAGGAGCGCCAACTCAGGGCATGTGGCTTCTGATCCATGTCAGTAATTAATGTTGCTAAGGCTTGCTGTGGACGTTTGACCTAAGTATTTCATTGAGCTACAACCGCACCAGGGCAGTAGCCTTTAAGTCCGTAAACATGAATTAAGAATTTGGGTGCGAGACCCTAAATATTAAGAATGCAAATGTGAATAAAACATTATTTCTACTGTGTTTTGTTCCACAAAGGATTTGAAGTGGCTGACAGGAGGTAAATATAATAATATTGTAAAATACAACGGAAGTTCAAAACCAGGAAAAAATAGAAATTAGATTTGGAGGCCAAGTTATGGTTGAATAACTAGACATGGGCCCTGTGACTGAGAAGCTCAGTTTAATGTTTATCCCAGTAATGACATGATGCAGAAGCTACGCTTTGTTATGTTCAAGCTGTGTTAAGTCATGGTTAATAGATTTAGCAGGATGATGAAGAGTGCAGGCATTTTTTTTAGGAACTCCCACGAGAATGTCATCTGGACTTGGTTTTGTAAGTGGTCGTACTTTTGCTGTTTAGCGTTATATGGGTTGAATATCACATGGATTTCAATATTATTTTTCAATTCTATTGAAACCTCATTGTGTGTGTGGGGAGGGAGTGGGAGGAGGGGGAGACAGTCTAAGTACCCAGGCTGAGGAGCGGAGGACTGAGGTTTCACTTTATACGGTAATGGTTTTTGTTTACATGATAAATACGGATTTAATGTTGAGATGGAAAAAGTAGAAGTGAATTGCAGTTTCAAAATTGTTCTGTTTCCCTTCTGTTTTTCTTTCAGTTATTAAATTTTCTCTTTCCTTGGTTTCTAGAGTTCTTTCACAGCATCTTGGGGGGGGCAGAAGCAGGGTGTGATGCTTTTTGCTGAATCAAGAACTACTGTGTTTCTCCAATTTCACAGGTTAGGGAAACTGATCAAATAAATAATTTGTAATTTGAACATAGAGGCTGTTTTGGGGACTCTTGTGGGCATATTGTGGTTTTAAAAGGAAAAAAATGTACTGTTCTAAGGGGATATATAAACACAACTTTATGACAGTAGCTTTAGATTTTATTGGTTCAACAAATATCATTGTTGCACAATACATAATCTTCCAGTGTGGTAGCTAATGAGATACAAAACTGCATAATTACACCAACAGTTATTTTCCTTATAGAATTTGGCGGCTACTAAGTAAACAATTTTTTTTTTTTACTTATCTTAATTAGCTTAGTTATATACCATCACTGAAGGAGTCTTCTATTTTCCTTCATGTTGTTGCACTCCACATTTTTAGAGGAACAGAGAAAGATATTAATTTAAAAGAGGGCTGCTCTTACAGCATTTTAGCCAATTGGTTGTCCTTAATTAGGGTAGTTACTCGTATTTAGATGAAATCTAGCTCAGAAAGAAACCACAATGAAATATTTAACTGAAAACATTCAGGTAGCCACTATGGAGGAAAGTCTTCTAGAATGTAAAATATTTCAAGGCTGTTCTAAAGTTTCTCCTCCTTCTCTGTTTTTATTCATCCTTACATGTGTTAACTGTACAAAGGTTCCTGTTTGTGGGACTGATATTTTGGCAAGGGTCTATGTTGTGTCTCAAGTGCTTCAGATGCAGGTTCTGACTTAAAAACCAGACACCCGTAGATGTGCAACAAGACACCACTCCAGCCTTCTGTGTTTCTTTTTTAACTTGTAGCTTAACAAACCATCTGTGTTTCTTTTTTAACTTCTAAGTTGTGTTTGCTAGTGTATTTCACATTTCAGCCAATAGAATCTCAAGAATGCAAATGAGAACATAAAGAACCTGTCTGTAAATAGGTTTTACTTTCCGGAGATTGGGAGTAACTGTTGAGAGCGCTGTAGGTTTGGTGGGAAGGAGTGCTTTGGTGGACGGGTGGTATCGGCTGTGGGTCAGAATGGGAGAACTGCAGAACGTGCTCCTCTGTCCTCCCTGGTGTCACTTATTAGCAGTTGAGGGTTCTCTCTGGCCATCATGAGAGTCCACAGGCGCAAGATAATAATTTGAACACAGAGCTGGGAGAAATAAAGAGGACAGAGGCACATAGGATGAAAGTGGGCCAGTAATGGGAAAAGCACATATGGATGGAAGAATAGAGAATGGTAAGTTAGAAAAAGATTGAAAAGACTTGAAAAAAAGTTAAGAATAAACAAGCTCTACTAGTCTCCTTTTTTGGATTAGGGAAGGAATATACATCTGAGATTCTTAGGCCATTTTGGGCAAGGAAATTAGACGCTAATTCAAGTTGTATTGTTGTCAGAGTACAGTCTTGAAATTTTTGTTGTTCTCAAGGTAGAAAACAAAGTATGATATTCACTCATGGTATAACTGGGTGTATTGTTTTTGTTTTCTTTTTGTCGCTTAGGATAAAACAGAATAAGGGAGACTTCCAGAGTAGCATGGGTTCTTGGAAAAATCTTCTGAAAAATGATCATAGGGGCTATAAGGTATCTCTTCCTTTCTCTTCTCGGGTGAGATCACACCCCATCTTTTCAGATATTTTAGTATCAAAGTTTCCCAGAATGAGTTCTGTAGAACACTAGTGCCCCTCCATGTTTAAATATATGTTCTAGGAGGAAGAGGACCATCAAGTAGGTTTGGGAACTGATAGGGTTCCAAAACAAAATAACAAAATGGTGAACAAAATTAGTTTCTTTAGATGTCTGTAGGACATCTGAGCTCTTGAAATACCAATGTGCCTTGTGGATGCCTGAAAAAATAATAAATGGGGTTGGAGCACTAAATTTGTTTTCAAATTTAGTTGACCACCATACAGTTTGAGAAAAGCTGGTATATATAATTCAGTTATCTGTAAGCCTGGCTTTGTACAACTCTGAGGTGCTTTGCTATTTTTTTTTTCTTACTTTACCCTTCTTCCCCACCCCCTCCCAAATTGGGGGGATTCTCTGCTCTCTCATTTCCATGTGTGTATTTCACTTGGGGGGACTATTAATACTAGTTTACTTTTATCTAGCTAAGTAATGAGTTCTTTTTGACTAAGACCAGTTAGCAAGGGTTCAGGTGGGTCATGGGAGTGGTAGAGAGGAATATGTAGGGAGATGGCAGGACGTTGTGTGTAGTCACAGGGGTACATTGCTTGTGTTGGAGTCCACGGACTTCCTTGTTGAGGGAATCATGGTCTTGGTCAGAGTCCTTGGAGTCTGAAGACCTGGCTAGGAGTTCCAGCTTCCTTGCTCTTTAGCAGTTTGGGCAAATTTCTTAACTGTTAAACCTCTGTTTTCCCTTCTGTAAACAACTGTAGCTACTTCAGTAGTGTCTTTCTGAGGATTAAGTCAGATAATCATGGGAAGCACTTAGCTTAGTGTCTAGTACATAGTAAGTACTCAACAAATGTTAGTTATAGTGCAACAGGTTTTACTTAATGTAAGATTAGTAATCCAGCATTCAGTTTCTTCTCTATTTTGTGGCAGGTACGCAAGCACGAGAGCAGGAGCCCGAAGCACTAGGTTCCAACATTCTCCTTATTCAGTCAGTTCACTTTCTGTAGATGATGTTGGCTGTGTTACTCAGCTTGTGGCTCTAGTCACTGATGAGAGATTTTTTAGTGCTTTCACTGCCTCTTTTGATAAAAGAAAAAAATCTCATGCCTTATTGCCTTTTGTCATATTTTGAAATAATTACAAAATCGCTTGCTTTTTTAAAAAATAAAAATATCTTTAAAGAAAAAGTGACCTGAATAAAACTGTTATCTGAGGAGAAGAGAAAACATTTCTATTTATGATAAGCTGTAAGAATTCTGGTGTATATCGCACCATCTAGGCACCACAAACATCGTTCGTTAATACCAGGGCTGTCATAAATGGAGTTTGTTCTGAATGTTTTCTCATTGTTGAACTTCATTTTTGGTGTTGTAATACGAAGACAATGGGTATCTTTTATTTATCAAATAAGGTTTATTTTCTTATGCTTTTTAACTGTGCCCTCACGAGGCAGATTGCTACCTTCCTGTGCTGAGAATTGCTGTAGTCTCCGTGGAGAGAGCTGAAGTGATTCTGATCTGGGAGGACCTGTGTAAATGTGGGATATTTCAAAGAATTTGAGCCTTGATTCATCTACAGGGAAGAACTGTGAGATTATTAGCAAAGATAAAAGGAGTGGAGAGTCATTGCAAATAATTTTGTAGTAATTTATTCCAGACTAGAGCCAGGGGTGTGTTGATTTGGGTTATTAATTACTAAAGTTGGTATTCTGTGAAGTTTTCTTTGAGCGCTTCTTTGTTTGGTTGCGCAGGTTCAAATGAGGCTGAGAAAACAGGAAACGTGTGCTTGGAAGGGGAGAAAGTTGTCTTTAGGCCAAGACAGGTCAATAATCTTATAAGAAGCATCCCCAGACAGGATGTTTTTGCTTATAAAAATATTGTCTGATATGTAAATGCATATATCTGGTGCAGATTTTTCTGGTTAAGGTTTCTGTTTTCTTTTGATTCAGAAATAAGACAAAATAGACCTCTACCTCAGAACACACAACAAAAAAGAGAAATCATAAAACTTTCCAGAACTTCTGAAGTGGTATGATTTCTGGAGGCATTCAGCATTCAAAAAACCATGAGAGAACAGAGGAAAGGTGTTTGGCATAGGAAGTAACTTATTTTTTGGCAAGGAGACTGGGCAGCATTTGAATCTCTGGGTGTGTGGTGGTTGTGTTGTTTTTCGTGAATGTGTTTTTTTTTTTCCTTCTGCTTGATTGTCGTCTCTTTTACAGTTTCTGCCTTGGAAGATGTCTCTTTATCTGGGCCAATTACCCTACTCACACAGGAGGCAATTTGAAAGCAAGGAGTTGTTTTGTTTAACCAGAACTTGCATTTACAGCTGGTCCTAAGCTGAGTCATTGAGGTTTGTTTTATCCAGTTTAGGTCTTGATGCTTTGCAATTGCTTGCTTGCTTGCTTATTTGGTAGTGACAGGAAACTTCTTACTCATATTAGTTGCTTAATGCTGATAAAAGGGGTCAGATCCATATCCTCCTTCCAATGTTGCCCCCTTCAACAGCGTCAGGACTGTGTGAACAGGAGCACAGGTATGGGGCCTGAGTGCCCTTCCTTACTGTGTGCTCTACCACCCAGTCCTAACAGCTTCCCCAAATGCTTCTCAGCCTTAGGGAGGTTTTCTCAGTTTATTCTGGCCCTGGTGATCATGCCCTCCTTTGAACTCAGCCTAATTGTCTCTGAGTCACGTGGCAGGTAATCTTGTTTTGCTTTGTGGTATCTCTTGTAGTTGACTTTTATTGTCAATGTTAGGCTGCTTGAGGATGAAGGCTGTTGTTATCGTTCCCTGTACATTTTACATTGACTCTTGATTCCCCCCCCCCCCGCCCCCAATTTATCTTGGGAAGTTTTCTCGCCTCTCAAATGGCAAGAGAATCCTTTAGAACATTTCAGAAAAACTCACCATGTTTTAGGCTTTCTGGGCCATGTTGTGTTTGCCTATGGCCTTCATAACAGACACAACCAAGATTCTGGGCAAAGACCAGGCACCACAGTCTTCCTAGATTAATACTTAACCTTGAGTGGTTTTTTGGTTTGGAGAGAAAATAACAGTATCCTTTTCATTTTCACTACCAAGTATTTTAAAGATGGAAACAAATGATGTACAGTACTTAGTTATGAGGGCAGTAAACAAGCAAACATGTAAAATTAAGATCTTGCATGACTAGTAAATATTTTATAAAACACATTCTAATTTTGCTGTGCCCACTCTGTAACATTAGAAACGAGGGACGTGATTGATATGGTGTTCTCAGTTTCCTTTAAGGGATTTCTTTTTTTTTTTTTTAAAGATTTTATTTATTTATTTGACAGAGAGAGAGACATAGCGAGAGGGAACGCAAGCAGGGGGAGTGGGAGAGGGAGAAGTAGGCTTCCTGCTGAGCAGGGAGCCCGATGCGGGGCACCATCCCAGGACCCTGGGATCATGACCTGAGCTGAAGGCAGACACTAAATGACTGAGCCACCCAGGTGCCCCAAGGGATTTATTTCTTAATGAATTAGAGGCTTCAAATTTAAAAAGAATTTGCATATTTTTATATAATATCCTAACTTCCAGTAGAGTTACTTTGTTTTTCATTGCCCTGTGGGAAACCCTAATTATTTTGAAAAAGAGTCATTTACTATGTTTTCTGCACTGGTGGGGCTTGGGGCCCTTAGGAATACTTCTGGAGGCGTAAGCGATACCTTAATACAAGTTGCCTATAATGGAATAATGACAATAATAATTTTGGGGGAAAAAAGTCTAAAATTCTACTTTGAAGGAGCTGTTCTGAGCTATTGAGAGGATATATTTAGATCTTTTTTTTTTTTTTTCCCCTCTAACACATTGTGGGGAAAGATACAGACCTTTGGGTTATTTCCTAAAATACTCCCCATGACGATTACTACCTTAGGTTTTAAGACTTCTTTCTTCAGGAGCTCTGACTCTTCTACAGGAACAATCAGAATGCTGACCTTTCTTTAAGTAGAATCAGACTGGGCATCCAGAGATTTGTATGTGTCTGTTAAATAACAAAAATTCAACCAAGTAAATTTTTAAGATCAAATTCGTTCTATTGAATGATTCATGAATCAAAGTAGCATCCCATCTAGCAAGTAGAAAGAAGCTCCAAGGAGTTCTACAAAATGGAAGGCTTTTATAGGCAGAAGGGGGAAGGGATAAAGAAAGAGTGGATTGCCTCATCTTCCTTTGGGGTATGGAAAGGGTCTGTGTGGCAGATTACCTCATTGGTGCTGACCAGAAAATTCCAGACTGATCAGTTAATACTCCATTCCCGGGGAAGGTTGAAACTGTAATTAGGTTAGGTATTAAGTCTTGGTTTGGTGACTTGGGCTTAGCACAAGCGACTCCATGTGGGGTCTGTTATTTCTTTTTAATAAACCCAAGAGCCCATGAATTGCCCCCATAGCATCCATATTTCCACATTTCTTTTGGTTAGGATTACTTTTTTTCTGGCGACCTTTTACAGTGTAGATCTCCATACCACAATATGTCCACTTCCAGGAAAACACAGCTTACATATATTATGATGAGAAACAATTTATTAGTCACATTATTAATTTTAGAAATTTTATTGCCGATTTCTATCTTGTCCAAAAAAGAATGGATCTTGGATTTTAGGGAAGGCATATGCTAAGCATGGGGTCAGGGAAAATAATTTGTTTTCCTTTAATTAAAAATATTTAACTGTGGTAAAATACACATAACATTGTTTTAATTTTTATTTTTCCTTTTTAAAATTGCATTTTTTTAATGTTCTCTCTCAGAAAACAATTCTCTAGTTTCTGAGCCTTCTATACCTTCCTCACTAAGATTATCTTGTTATTTGTAGAGAGGAAAAGAATTCATTATCTTTTTTTTCTCCAAACATTTTTTGAGACATTTTAATTCTTGAAAACACATTCCCTGGTGAGCATCTAGTTTTGATCTTAGGTGGAGTAGCACTGTTATCTGAAATAGATATTTTGAAAATTGAGGGTAAGACTACTTCTGATTGGGTTGGTTTCTGAAGTCATAGTTTATAGCCAAAGTTTGTGTCTTAAACTCTTTGACCTAGTTTGAAGTTTTGCAAATGGAATTTTATCTGGAGCCCTAATAAGCGTGAAACTGATAATGGTAGAGTTTTTTGTGTGCATTTATAAGTTTATTACATTTTTAAGAAAGTCATGTTTGATGAGCTCTGGGGAGCTCTAGGTTATTTTTGTGTTTTGGTTCCATAATATCAGAAAAATCCTGGTTTACGTAGAAAAATCCTTGTAAATTGTAACAATTTTTTGGAACATTTTGCCTCACAACAGCAATAATAAAGGCGTCTAATGTTTTTGAGCACTTAAGGACTAGGCTCTTGATAAGAGCTTTTACATGTTTTATTTACACAACAACCCAATAATGTAGGTTAGTTACTTTTATCTCTGTTTCACAAATGAAAAAAACTGAGGCACAGTGAGTTAAGATAACTAACACAATTTAGAGAGAGTAGGTGGCAGAGCTAGGCTCAGATTTGGTGCTGTTAACCACTGTGTGCTGTATTTGTATTGCTCTGAGAACCTTTCATTTAATCTGATCTAGAAGTTTTAAAATGGAGTAGCAGGAAATTCTACTTTACAAATAGAATCGCTACATATTGCTTAATTCACACGTGTTCAGTTTGTAGTGATTGTTGAGTAACTTTCTTGGCTAATTTAAATCTTCATTGTGTATTTGAAAATATTAGTGTGATTTAAAAAAATCCTCATTGCCTCTTTTTTTTATTCACTCAAAATTTTAAAACAGGTAAACATATTTTGTTTTATATATTCAGTTTGAATTTTGTTTTAATTTTATCATTGACATCATTTGTAGTTGTAAAGCATGATAGCATTACAACCTTGCATTGCAAAATTATTTAAAATATTATCAGGATTCACCAGCTGGTGCAGCTGTTATAATTGAGAAATACTAATCTGTGCTCAGAAAACTATAAAATACTCATGAAAGAAACTGAGGAAGACACAAAGAAATGGAGAAACGTTCCATGCTCATGGATTGGAAGAACAAATATTGTGAAGATGTCAATGCTACCTAGAGCAATCCACACATTCAGTGCAATCCCTATCAAAATACCATCCACTTTTTTCAAAGAAATGGAACAAGTAATCCTAAAATTTGTACGGAACCAGAAAAGACCCCACATAGCCAGAGGAATGTTGAAAAAGAAAAGCAAAGCTGGCGGCATCACAATTCCGGACTTCCAGCTCTATTACAAAGCTGTCATCATCAAGACAGTATGGTACTGGCACAAAAACAGACACATAGATCAATGGAACAGAATAGAGAGCCCAGAAATGGACCCTCAACTTTATGGTCAACTAATCTTCGACAAAGCAGGAAAGAATGTCCAATGGAAAAAGACAGTCTCTTCAACAAATGGTGTTGGGAAAATTAGACAGCCACATGCAGAAGAAGGAAACTGGACCATTTCCTTACACCACACACAAAAATAGACTCCAAATGGTTGAAAGACCTCAATGTGAGACAGGAGTCCATCAAAATCCTAAAGGAGAACACAGGCAGCAACCTCTTCGACCTCAGCCGCAGCAACTTCTTCCTATAAACATCGCCAAAGGCAAGGGAAGCAAGGGCAAAAATGAACTATTGGGACTTCATCAAGATAAAAATCTTTTGCACAGCGAAAGAAACAGTCAACAAAACTAAAAGACAACCGAAAGAATGGGAGAAGATATTTGCAAATGACATATCAGATAAAGGGCTAGTATCCAAAATCTGTAAAGAACTTATTAAACCCAACACCCAAAGAACAAATGATCCAATCAAGAAATGGGCAGAAGACATGAACAGACATTTTTCCAAAGAAGACATCCAAATGGCCAACAGACACATGAAAAAGTGCTCAGCATCGCTTGGCATCAGGGAAATCCAAATCAAAACCTCAATGGGATATCACCTCACACCAGTCAAAATGGCTAAAATTAACAAGTCAGGAAACGACAGATGTTGGCAGGGATGCAGAGAAAGGGGAACCCTCCTACACTGTTGGTGAGAATGCAAGCAGGTGCAGCCACTCTGGAAAACAGTATGGAGGTTCCTCACAAAGTTGAAAATAGAGCTACCATACGATCCAGCAGTTGCACTATTGGGTATTTACCCCAAAGATACAAATGTAGGGATCTGAAGGGGTACATGCACCCCAATGTTTATAGCAGCAATGTCCACAATAGCCAAACTGTGGAAAGAGCTAAGATGTCCATCGACAGATGAATGGATAAAGAAGAGGTGGTATATATACACAATGGAATATTATGCAGCCATCAAAAGGAGTGAAATCTTGCCATTTGCAATTACGTGGATGGAACTGGAGGATATTATGCTGAGCAAAATAAGTCAATCAGAGAAAGACATGTATCATATGACCTCACTGGTATGAGGAATTCTTAATCTCAGGAAACAAACTGAGGGTTGCTGGAGTGGTGGGGGTGGTGGGGTGCCTGGGTGATAGACACTGGGGAGGGTATGTGCTATGGTGAGCGCTGTGAATTGTGTAAGACTGTTGAATCACAGACCTGTACCTCTGAAACAAATACTACATTGTATGTTAAAAAAAAGAAAAAGAAGATAACAGGAGGGGAAGAATGAAGGGGGAGAAATCGGAGGGGGAGACAAACCATGAGAGACGATGGACTCTGAAAAACAAACTGAGGGTTCTAGAGGGGAGGGGGGGGTGGGAGGATGGGTTAGCCTGGTGATGGGTATTAAGGAGGGCACGTTCTGTATGGAGCACTGGGTGTTATACGCAAACAATCATGGAATACTATCAAAAACTAATGATGTCATGTATGGTGATATAATAATAATAAAAAAAAGGTAAAATGTTAAAAAAATAATTGAGAGATACTAAAGGAATTTTTTGATAACCAAAAGAAAAAAAGGTCAAGTTTTTTTGTTTGTTTTATTTGAACTATTTATAATAGAACTTGTCTTTAGAGAATCAACACATTTCACAAATGAAAGAGCAGATTCTGGAACTTATCATATAATTACAAATAACTGTGAAGTCTGAAATGTAAAGACCATGCCTTAATCAAATAGATAATTTGGATCATGCTGACATCTTCTTAACAGCTACTACATGTGGGTAATAGGTTTTATAAGAGCCATTATTTGCGTTGTTTCTCTTGTCCTTTTTTTATCACCGCCAGTACAGATCTCACTGTTTTGGCTAACTTATTTGAGGGCATACTAAAAAGTGATGTAAATATTACTTAATTTTTTCCATCCTATTGTGCTTGGTGTTTTACAAATAAACTTTACTTACCTTTACTTGCATAAATATATCAGTACAAATTTTTTGTGATTTCCAACATTCATGTCCTTGCCATGTTGAACTACAAAGATTTCACATAATTTTAGCCTTTGAATTATTCAGGTATTGTAGATACATTTCTCTAGTCTCTGTTTTCAAATAATGGTTCTAATTTTACTTAAGCGGTAGTGTATGCCTTTAATAAACATGTTTACAATGTACTAGTATAGGATTTAATAATATAAGCCTTTCCTCCAGGGCATGCACTAGTTCTTTATGTTCTGTGTAATAATTTACCTTGAAAAATGCTATGGTATTTTTATTGTTAGGTTGAGGGTTTTTTTTAGATTTTTTTTAAGGTTTTATTTATTTGTCAGAGAGAGGGAGAGAGAGAACACACACAAACTGGGGGAGCAGCAGGCAGAGAGAGAAGCAGGCTCCCCGCTGAGCAAGGAGCCGGATGTGGGACTCGATCCCAGGACCCTGGGATCACGACCCGAGCCGAAGGCAGACGCTTAACCGACTAAGCCACCCAGGCGTCCCTGTTAGGTTGAGTTTTGACCTTCTTTTTGACTTTCTACTTATGCTTCTTGGTTTGTTATTTTTTCCCAGAAACTAATGTTGTAACTTGACAGAGATCATCAATTTATTTTGCAAGATTTAACTTCATTAAACATATCAGAGAGTTGAAATATATATTTTTTCTTAAAATATAAGGTGACCTCCAGTGACAAAAGCTATTACTTCTTTTATTTATATGTGATTCTTTCATTTCACATACCATTATCAGTGTGTTTGATATTGGTTGAGGAATTGGTTGATGTTGGTTTCTGATACTGATTGTTCCTTTGCCTTGAGCCCGACCAATCTTGTTATATCCATTATCAGATATTTTGCTTAAATCTTAGAATTTTAATCATATTTTGCTATGGTTCATTGAGGGTAATCATTTTACCTTACCACAGACACATAAGGTATTGAAGAACTATTAAAAGCTTATGATAATGCCATCATAAATATAAAAGTAGGGCAAGAAGGACCCAAACCTTCATATCATGGGTTCACTTATTTTGGGATGGTCATGTTGTGTCGCCTGTAGCATGTGCTGAGCCCATGTTGCCTGACACCTGACAGAGTACAGCATATGTGCACTCCATTTACCCTTTTATTGGAGTTGGATATATACAGTCCCGAGTAAGAAGAAGAAGAAGAAGAAGAAGAAGAACACTAGTTTAGAGCTATAGTCTTCCAAATCAAGGACACATTTTGAAGAATTTCATGTGCAGCGAATGGACAGAAAAGACTAGAGTAGGCTTATTTTGAGTCCTGCACAAAAGTAAATTAACCAAGTAGGTGTAATTGCCAGGAACTTGCCTCCATTTTATGAAAATTGGCATATAACACATCTGTGTGCATTTGTTATTGAAGTCTTCTTTTTTTTTTTTAAGATATTATTTATCTGACAGAGACACAGCGAGAGAAGGAACACAAGCAGGGGGAGTAGGAGAGGGAGAAGCAGGCTTCTCGCGGAGCAGGGAGCCCGATGTGGGGCTCAATCCCAGGACCCTGGGATCATGACCCGAGCGGAAGGCAGACACTTAACGACTGAGCCACCCAGGTGCCCTGTTATTGAAGTCTTAAACATAGTTAAAGTTTATTTAAAAAATGAAAGTAACGCAAATGTTGCAAATGCCCTGATGTTTATTGGACATACTTTGAAAACCACTGTCTTGAGCCTAGTCTTTGTCTAAATTCAGGGAGGACAGAGTCTTCACTAATGAGGCAGAATCTCTGCCCTGAGTTAGCTTGACGTACAAAGTATTTGTCTTGAGAGAAGCTGCACTACCATTATCAGCTAGAGCATGGATTTTGGCTACACACATTTATTAATTAAGAATGAGTAAAAAGATGAACTCTTTAAACTTATGCCTTATTTCCCATCCTAATAAGTAGTATTCTATTCTATAAACCAGTGCTAAAGGACATTGGCCAAAATGTATGGCTGTACTCAGTAATACCAGACATGGACGAAAATTGTCCTCTGTAAGGTAGAAAATCACAGAGCCTCTGTATCAGGAGCTTGAATATAAGACTGTTATGCTGAAGTTCTCTATCAAATGGGTCAACCTGAGTAATGTTGGTACAGGAACTTCCTCCTCTTCAGATACAGGATTTTAATTTATTTACAGTATTGAGAATTTTCTTTATCTTCTGCAAAATTAAATATATTCTTCAGTTATAACAAAAGATTGCTTTATGAGTAAATGAAATCTCAGTTATATATTTATTGGTAAGAGGCCTTCATTAGGCTTTGAAATATCTACATTTTATATAATGGTAAGATATCCCATATTGGGAATAGTACTGATAAGTGAATCTTAATGATATAACCTATTGTTTTAAAAAATTATAGATTATAGCCCCAAACTGGAAACAACCAACAGATAAGTCAGTGGTGGTATAGTCATACAATGAAATACTACTCAAATAAAAAAGGATGAACTTGAAATGAATCTCTAAAACATTATGTCGAATAAAAGAAGCCAGACGCAGCAGGGTATGTGCTGTGATTCCATTTATATGAATAGTAGAACAGGTAAAACTAAGTGATGGTGATGGAAATCAGAACAGTGTTTTTTGGGACACCTGGGTGGCTCAGTCATTAAGCATCTGCCTTCGGCTCAGGTCATGATCCCAGGGTTCTGGGATCAAGCCCCGCATCAGGCTCCCTGCTTGGTGGGAAGCCTGCTTCTCCCTCTCCCACTCCCCCTGCTTGTGTTCCCTCTCTCGCTGTCTCTCTCTCTGTCAAATAAATAAATAAAATCTTAAAAAAAAAAAAAAGAACAGTGTTTTGTTTTGTTTTGTTTTCTGGGTGGGTGGATGGAATCAACTAGAAAAGAGTAGGAAGGAACATTCTAGTGGAAAGATCCTATATCGTGACTGGAGTGATAGTTACATGGATGCTCACATTTGCCAAAATTCATTAAGTGGTACCCTAATATGGGGTGCCTGGGTGGCTCAGTCGTTGGGCGTCTGCCTTTGGCTCTGGTCATGATCCCGGGGTCCTGGGATCGAGCCCTGCATCAGGCTCCCTGCTCAGCTGGAAGCCTGCTTCTCCCTCTCCCACTCCCCCTGCTTGTGTTCCTGCTCTTGCGATCTCTCTCTCTGTCAAATAAATAAATAACATCTTTTAAAAAAATGGTACCCTAATATGTATGTTTTATTACATGTAATTATACATGAATAAAAACCATTTGGAATAGAAATCTTTCTAAAGTGAATAATAATGGTAGTAGTAGTAACAGAAAGGACCAGTAATTATTGAGCTCTTAAATACCAGACAGCAAACCAATGAAGTAGGTTTTATTAGTTCCACGTACATATAAGGAAACTGAGTCTTAGAGAATATAAATAACATGTTCAAGGACACAGAGCCACATATTTCAATCCAAAGGTTTGACTACAGGTTAGTGAACTTAATAGTGACACTTTGCTGGGTCTATTATATATTTAATGTGTTAAGTGTTTTCTTGTCTTTTAAAATAGAACATATGAGTATAATTTAAATTTATTAGATAGTTTAGGGTCTTTATTATGAACAGTATTTTTTGTGCTGAAGTGTATAGGGTTCTTTCCCATGAATCGAGTGAACGAAACGTTTGGTTGATTATTTTGTAATACTTATGCCTCTTCCCTTACTGCTACTCTAACGAATTTTTTCTCCCCTAGTTCCCCTTTCTAATATTTTCCCTTTTTAATATGCTGTGGCTGGAAATGAAACTTAATAGTGATTTTTATATAAAATAAGATTGTAATAAGGACCTGAGGGGGCCTTCTTTTCAGCATAATGTGTGGGCTTTGATGCATGAACCTTCTTACTTATTTTGGCCGCTCAGAGCCATGAGGCCTGATGCCCTGTCCCCCTTTCCTCTTTAATTTACCTTCTGGATTTTGGTTGTATTTTAGTTAGATGATGAAATTAGAGGAGTAAGTAGCTTTTTTTTTTTTGTGACTAACAACTAGTTCTTAAGCAGTAGGCCCATTGTAAGCAAATTAGTGTAGGTCAATTGGTTTTAAGCTTAAAAGAAATCAAACTATAAGTAAATGCTTACCAAAAATTGAAATTGGGCTGGGAACTTGCAACTTCCATTCTATTTGAAGCGACAGTTTTTAAAAATTTATCTATTAATTGATCAATTGATCGGTTTTTTAATTCCAGAATAGTTAACATACAGTGTTATATTAGTTTCAGGTGTATGAGGTGACTGATTTTTTTTTTTTTTAATTGCTTTTGGTTGTATTGACATAGAAGGTGAATGCTTTTATATGAGGAAGCATTTCTAAGTTAGTAGCTAGAAAATAAAATGTTGAAAAATGTTTTAATTTGTGGCTTAGCCTGACCTCCAGAATAAACAACGACTATAAGGAGTTTTGTAAGAAAGATCTGACTTTTTTTTTTTTTTTTTAAAGATTTTATTTATTTATTTGAGACAGAGAGAATGAGAGAGACAGAGAGCACATGAGAGGGGGGAGGGTCAGAGGGAGAAGCAGGCTCCCTGCCGAGCAGGGAGCCCGATGCGGGACTCGATCCCGGGACTCCAGGATCATGACCTGAGCCGAAGGCAGTCGCTCAACCAACTGAGCCACCCAGGCGCCCAGAAAGATCTGACTTTATATGCATTTATTTTCTTTATTTTATAGCCTATTTTAAAGTAGGGTTTTAATATGTATGTATCAATCTAGATAGATACATACATATTAGATTAGATACATATTATATATGTACACATTTTATAGCCTGTCTATACTAAAGTAGGGTTTTAATTATCTATCTATCTATCTATCTATCTATCTATCTATCTATCTATATTTTGAACCTTACCCACCTGACTTTGTGGTAACCATAGGGAGAGGGACTATTTTAAATGTTTCAGACTATTAATAGAATCTTAGTCAATGGAAAGATTCCAGAAGGAATCTACAAAAACTAGACAAGTAATTATTATTATTATTGTTGGTCCACCTTAAGTCTTTAAGTGTTATAATTTGAAAGGGGGCATTTTCCTCCCTTTCTTCCAGCCTTTTCCTACCTAATGTGAAAAAGAAGCCCATTTTTATTATTTGGATGAGGTATTTGAAAAGTGGGAAAAAACTGTTTCTCTATAGGTTGTAAATATTTATCATGTTTAAATGTTGATGTTGTTTATTCTAATTTGTATTGAAGGGATTGAGACTTCTAGCCTTTCCTTTTTTAAAAACTGGTAATGATTCCATTAAAATAGTGACTTAAATCAATAGTTTTATTTATTGCTTGCTATGTTTAAGGCACAGTACTGAGGAGTATAAACAATGTTTGGCATAGTCTCTGTCATTACTGTATTTAATAATCTAATTTCCAAGTGATCTAGGTTATCAGTTTAAAGCAGAAAGTTTTTGTCTTATCTTTATGACCAAGGTATTCTGATAGGAATTCCCTGATAGGAAATATCATGGCTGAATTAACATTGTTAAAGAGTTATATGTGGAGAGCTTACCATAGAGTGAACTGCTTAATAAGACAGTATATGTTTCGCCTTGTGAGGTTTTGCCATGTGAGAGAGGGAGGGAAACAAGTAATCACTTTTCCATTTATGAGGCAGACTCCTTTTATACATAATCTCAGAAGGTCTCAGCCTTTTTTAGCATAACTTCCTTAACTTGGTGAAGAGCATCTACAAATACTCTACAGCTAACATTACATTTAATGGTGAAAAACTGAATGATTTTCTCCTGTTTGGGAATAAGCCGAGAATGTCTCTTCTCATTACTCTTATTCAACATGGTGCTGGAAGTTCTAGCTATTGCAATAAGACAAGAAAAAGAAATAAAAAGCATATAGATCAGAAAGGAAGAAATAAAATTTCCCGGTTTACAGGTAATTGTTAACATAGAAAGCAACCTACAGATAAACTCCTAGAAATAATATGTATGTTAGCAAGGTTGTAGAATATAGGATAAACATACAAAAATTAAATGCATTTCTGTATACTAGCAGTGAACACATGGAAAAAAATGCATTATCATTTACAATTGCTGAAATAAAAAGTAATGTTTAAGTGTATATCTAACAAAACATGTGTAGAACTTGTATGATGAATACTACAAAATGTTGATGAAAGAAGTCAAGATTAAAATAAGTGGAGAGACATATTGTGTTCATGGTTTGGAAGACTCAACATGGTAAAGATATCAGTTCTTCTTAAATTGACATATGATTTAGTATAAATCCTATAAAAATTCCAGCAAGATTTTTTTTATATAAATAAGATTATAAAATATATGTGGAAATACAAAGTAACTAGACTAGCTAAATATAAGAAAAAGTGGGAGGACTCACTCTCCCTGATTTCAAGACTTATTATACAGCTACAGTAATAAGATTGTATGATATTGGTGGAGGGATAAACACATAGATCAATGGAACAGAATAGAGAACCCAGAATAACAGACCTATACAGACACTCCCAGTGGATTTTTTTTTTTAGTTATAATTCACACACCATAAAATTTACCCTTTGAAGTTCAGTGGTGTTTAGTGTATTCACAAAGTCATACAACACTCACCATTGTCTTAATTCTAGAACATTTTCTATCACCTAAAACAGAAGGTTGCCCATCGCTCAATTGCAGTGTATTGCAAGAGGTGTAAAAGCAATTCAGTAGAGGAAGGATAGTCTTTTCAGTAATGGTGCTTGAACAGTTGGACGTCTATAGGCAAAAAAAAAAAAAAAGAGCTTTGACCTAAGCTTCACACATTATACAAAAATTAACTCAAAATGGATCACAGACTTATATGCAAAACATAAAACTAAAACTTTCAGAAAAAAATTTTTGGGATCTAGAGTTAGGTAAAGGATTTTAAGATTTAACACCAAAAGCGTCTGTAAAAGGGAAAAAATATAAATTGGATTTCATAAAAACTAAAAACTTTTACTCTACTAAAGACCATAGTTAAAAGGATGAAAGACAAACTATAGACTGGGAGAAGATACTCAACAAAATACTAGTATCTAGAATATATAAAGAACTCAGTAGTAATAAACCAAATCACACAATTAGACAATGGCAAAAGACATGAAGACACATTTCACTGAAGAGGATGTGCAAGTGCCAGGTAGGCATATGAATAGCCATCCGGAATTGCAGATTAAAACCACAGTGAGGTATCTCAAAAAGGAAAGTTTAATTTAAAAAGAAAAGGAAGGGGCACCTGGGTGGCTCAGTCCGTTAAGCATCTACCTTTGGCTCAGGTCATGATCCCAGGGTCCTGGGATTGAGCCCCGCATCGGGCTCCCTGCTCGGCAGAGAGCCTGCTTCTCCCTCCTGATGCTCCCCCTGCCTGTGCTTGCTCTCTCTCTCTCTCTCTTTCTCTCTGTCAAAAAAATAAATAAAATCTTAAAAAAAAATAAAAGAAAAAGAAAAGGAAAAAAGGGGTGCCTGGCTGGCTCAGTCAGTAGAGCATGCAACTCTTGATCTCAGGGTTGACTCTTGATCTCAGGGTTGACTCTTGATCTCGGGGGTTGACTCTTGATCTCAGGGTTGTGAGTTCAAGCCCCACGTTGGGCATGAAGCCTACTTAAAAATAAATAAGTAAATAATTTAAACAAGAAAAAATAAACGATGAACATGATTAAATTTGGTAAATGCAAAAAAGGCCAAAGAAAACAAAAAGCATAAGTGATCTTACTACTTGTATAAACTTCCACCAAGATTCTGTTGTATTTTATACCTTTTTCTTTTTTTACTGTATGCATTTTTAGACAGTTAACTGAATATGTGTGGTTGTGTCCTGCTCTTTTCAACAAACACTACCATGAGTATTTTTCCATATCACTTAAAACTATCCATGAGTGGGGCGCCTGGGTGGCTCAGTCATTAAGCGTCTGCTTTCGGCTCAGGTCATGATCCCAGGGTCCCGGGATCAAGCCCCGCATCGGGCTCCCTGCTCAGCGGGAAGCCTGCTTCTTCCTCTCCTACTCTCCCTGCTTGTGTTCCCTCTCTTGCTGTGTGTCTCTCTCTGTCAAATAAATAAATAAAATCTTAAAAATCCACGAGTAAAATTATTATTATTTTTTTTTTTTTAAAGATTTTATTTATTTATTTGACAGAGAGAATGAGACAGAGAGCACATGAGAGGGGGGAGGGCCAGAGGGAGAAGCAGACTCCCTGCCGAGCAGGGAGCCCGATGCGGGACTCGATCCAGGGACTCCAGGATCATGACCTGAGCCGAAGGCAGTCGCTTAACCAACTGAGCCACCCAGGCGCCCCCACGAGTAAAATTATTAAATGGCTTGTCATATTCATTGTATGGATGTACTATAATTTTTTCAACCATTTCTATTTTATACATTGAAAATATTCCCATCTTGTTGCTGTTGTAAATCATCCTGTGATGAACATTTTTGTATTTAAACCATGGTCAGGATTTCTGATTGCTTTCTGAGAATAGATTCTTAGATGTGGATTACTGTGTCATTGGGCGTAGGCATCTGAGAGGCCTTTGGAAACTGCACATTTCCAAAATGCCAAATTGTTCACAGAAATACTGTTTCAGTTTATGTCCCCTTACACTGCTCTCTCTTTTTTAAAGTTTTTTTTCTTTTCCATTTGCTTGTTTTATTTTAAATTCTGTTAACCCCTGCTCTTTCTTGAATTTCTCTTTTCTCTAGGTTTCCAAGCCCTTTATCTTGGCTTTCCTACAACAACTATGTTCTCTTATCAGTCTTCTGACATTGTTTCTCTCCACCCCTTAAAAATTTGGGTTCCCTAAGGTTCTGCTCTTAGTCTCCTCTCTCTCTGTTCTTCCAGGGCTAACTAGAACCAGGCCCACATCTTCACCTATCACTTACACCCTAGTGACGTAAATCCCGTATCTCTTCTGAGTTTCAGGGCTCAGTTTCTAACTGCATATTGGACATCTTTACCTGATGCCACCGTATATCACAAATGTACCTCAGCTTTCTAAAACTGAATGCATTATTTTTTTTTTAACTCATTTATTTAACCCAAACAACCTCTCCACCTTCACCCTGTAGTATAAGCCAGAGATCTGAGAGTTAGCCTAGGTCACTCCTTGAACCTTGTCTGCCACTTCTTGTCATTCACTAAGTTTTAAGATTTGCTTCCAAAATGGCTCTCTCATTTGTTACCTCCCCTTCATTCTTTTTTTTCATTGACTGAATTTAGGCCCTCATTTCTTATACTGCTGCAGTAGAGTCTTAACTGATATGCTTATTTTGGGCCTTGTATCCTCCAGTTACATCCTTCATACTAAAACCAGTTTGGTCTTTTTAAACCTAAATTTCAGCATGGTACCACCTTTATTAGCTTCTGTCTTCTGTAGAACAAAGCCCATTTTCCTTGGCCTGGCATCAGTGAGCCTGATCTTGATTGCCATGGCCCTTGCCGATTTTCCAGCTTTATCTCTCGCCATATCTAATATGGCTCCCTGCCCACTGAGCTCGTTTCCTCAGTATATGTTATACACACACACACATACACACACACACATTTTTTTCCTGGCCTTTATGCCTTTGCCTTTCTTGTTTTTTCTTCCTCACATGTTTCCTTCCTCTCTTACCCACTTGTTAGATTTTTTTTCATGTTCCAAGATTCAGGTAATATTATAACCTCCTATGGGAAGCTTTCTTGCCTTCCATAGGAAGGATTAAGGGCTTCCTCATCTGTGTTCCCATCGTGCCACATATCTGTTTCTGTTGGCCACTTCCCACACTGGTGTACTTTCGTTGTTGTTGTTAATCTGTTCTTGACCATTATACTGGATTGTAATATACCCGCTCTACTACCTAAAGCAGGAATTGTGTTCTTTTTGTTTCCTCAAGGTGAGAGAATAGTGACATATATATAGTAGATGTTTAATAAGTTTTTTTTAAAAGATTTTATTTATTTATTTGACAGAGAGAGACGCAGCGAGAGAGGGAACACAAGCAGGGGGAGTGGGAGACGGAGAAGCAGGCTTCCCGCGGAGCAGGGAGCCCGATGCGGGGCTCGATCCCAGGACCCTGGAATCATGACCTGAGCCGAAGGCAGACACTTAACGACTGAGCCACCCAGGCGCCCCTAATAAGTATTTTTTGACTAGATAAAGGAATGAATGAAAGGTTTCATGAATGAAGGGTTTCATGCTGACAAATGAACAAAAGGTTAAGGAACATCACGGAATTTGGAGTCATAGGAATTGAATTTGAGTCCTACCATCGTTTTTGGAGTGTCTGTATAATTTTAGGCAAATCATTTCCTCTCTCTGAGCTTCAGTTCATTTGCAAAATGGAGGTGGTTATAATAATAATAATATAAATGCTTTTTTAAATTTATTTTTTATTTTGAAAGATTTTATTTATTCATTTGAGGCACAGAGATACAGAGAGAGAGAGAGAGAGCATGAGGAGGGGGAGAGGCAGAGGGAGAGGGAGAAGCAGGCTCCCTGCTGAGCCAGGAGCCTGACGTGGGGCTTGATCCCAGGACCCCAGGATCATGACCTGAGCCGAAGGCAGACGATTAACCATCTGAGCCACCCAGGTGCCCCAATATAAATGCTTTTAAAACAATAAATACTCTGTAAATTTTAGTTAATATTGTTACAGTAATAAAAAGCATCCCGTATATTCAGGTTACACATGGGTAATACACTGTCTTCATTGAAGTAAGTGAAGAATTACTCACAACTTTGGGTAGACATACCCATCAGTCACAAGATCAGTTGACCTTGCTTTGCTATAGTTTGGTTGCATTATTGACCCATTGCTTTCTTTTTGCATTGGCTCATCACATGCTTCGACACTGAAGATGGGTCAGGGTGAGTCAGTTTCAGAAAACAGCCTTGCCTGAAAATAGTCCATAATGCTTATGGTGTCTGATGTAAAATTTCCAGGTTGATGAAGTACAAAGCTGCTAACAGAGTTCCACACTATTTTCTAATGTGGTTTGACTTTTCTAGTTGTTGTCAGTGACAAACTTGTGTACTACTAGTCCGTCCTGTTTTCCATGTTTTCTATACAGAGATGTATAGTTAGAACAGTGATGAGTAATATGTTTTCAAGAAAAGCTACTATAACCTTTAAGTCTAGATGGGTGGATTGAGCATTTAAAGCTGTAGCTTTTTCACTGCTTCTGGATGACTGTATGTTCCTAACAAATGAATCACTTTATGAATATGCATGAGCTTGTAAATACTACCTTTTAAAAGAATTTTTTGTGTTCTGAAATAAAATTGGTAGTATTTTCCAAGTTTTCTGTGAGAAGGTTTCATTAGTCTCAGAAATTCTTTGAAAAAAGTGTGTTTCCCCTCCCCACATTTTATCATGCTACATTTTAATGCCATCTCTGGCATTTTTTCTCCATCCTTTTTTCCATCAACTTTCTTAATTTCACCGTTTCTTCCTTATCCTTTAGGAAGGTGAAATGGCAATGACTCATTTTAGAATTCTGAGTTGGGGAGCTCAGTGGCCGGAGAGCTGGTAGACCCCGGAGCACCAAACGGCCAGCACCCAGTCCCTCTATTGTCCATAGATGGGGCTTGTGGCAGAGATGTGCCCATTCAGGCTTTTATTAATGTGTAACTTGTAGGTTAGAGTGTACCATCAGATTGTATTTACATTTTTTAAAAAAATTTTTATTGTTATGTTAATCCCCATACATTACATCATTCGTTTTAGATGTAGTGTTCCATGATTCATTGTTTGTGCATAACACCCAGTGCTCCATGCAGAATGTGCCCTCCTCAATACCCATCACCAGGCTAACCCATCCTCCCACCCCCCTCCCCTCTAGAACTCTCAGTTTGTTTTTCAGAGTCCATAGATTGTATTTACATTTGACCTAGAGGTTCAGCCATGTATTGCTTTGGGAATTTTTTTTTTTTTTAAGATTTTATTTATTTATTTGACAGAGAGAGAGAGACAGCTGGAGAGGGAACACAAGCAGGGGGACTGGGAGAGGGAGAAGCAGGCTCCCGGCCAAGCAGGGAGCCCGATGTGGGGCTCGATCCCAGGACCCTGGGATCATGACCTGAGCCGAAGGCAGACGCTTAATGACTGAGCCACCCAGGCGCCCCAGGGAAATTTTTTGATTGTAAAAAGTCACAGTTGGGGTTCTGATCAGTGTGCACACCCTGAAGTCATTATTCAGCCACATGGTGCGCTTTTCTTTTTACTTCAGGACATAACAGCTTGCTGCAGCTCAGAATGGTCAGAATAGTTTCATTAGTGCCTTAATGAGCATTCACAATATATCATCTTGTAGGATGCCAGTATATCCTTTTATCCACAGATCTCTCCTTTGGCTTGCATAGACTATAAATTCCTTGCATTTACTTTTAGTTCATGTAATGTCAAAGATTTTGGTTTTTGCCTGGCACCATTTTGTTTTCCTTGATAAAAGTTATTATAAAACCTAAGTTTGAGGAGTTGATAAGAATGGCTTAGTAATTAATGAACACAAGTATTGCATGAAGTAGTGGAAAAAGCCTTGCAGAGGCAGTCAGGAGACTCAAGTTCCACGTCTGGCTGTGCACTGAACTCACCATGTAATCTTGGCTAATAATAACAGAACAATAAAAATAATACTTTATGCAGTGCTCTGCTGTCTACAAAGAACTTTTATAGAAAGTATGCTGGGCAGAGAGATGATGATTACCATTTTATGATGAAGAAACTAAAGCTCAAAGAGTAAGAGATTTGCCCAAGGTCATACACCTGGCAAGGGCTAGGACCAGGACTGACTTTTATTCTACTGTGTCCTTTTCAGTTACAGCATGCTTCCTCTCATTTTGCTTTTAATTGTGAAATGAGGGGTTGGAGCACATCAGTGATTGTCAAGTCATTTTCACCCAGAGCCCTAGGACTCTGTGGAATAGCCTCCCAGTTTGCTTGTGAATAAGGATAGAAACATGGGGAAAGCAGTTTAGACTGGACGCCGGAGGGGCAGACAGGGTACAGTGGTGGTTGTCCACTTCCAGAGGACCTGCGCATCTTTTTCAGGACCTGGGATTCCTGATGGATGAGTTTGTGTCCTTTCATTGTGAGGGAGCAAAAAGAAAGTGGAAAGGCGTCTGATCGAGACTTTTGTGTTTTAAAAACAGGATGGACAGCTTCTTAACAAAAGTGTGAAAACGACTATAACATTAGATGATTTCGAAGGCCATGTTCCAGCCTAGGAGTCTGACAGATACTGCAACCTTAACTTAAGGAGTGTTACCAGATGGGCCCGTGGCGACTTTATGGGCGTCGTGACCTTCCATCAGTTTAATGTCATGGGGCACCACTGAAACCCTGTTTATCTTACAAGATGGGCTATTCTTACATGATCAAGTTGCTATATTTAGTGGTCTTTAGGGAAAAGGGGTGAAATGTCCGAAATGAACATGGTTAATGATGTTGATGTAGCCAAATTTGGTAATGCAGTTTCTTAGAGACTGCTGGTAAGGATCACTGACTTTGGAGCTGCACTGGCGTTGTTTTAAAAAATGATGTAAATGTTGTACTTTATCTTGGGTGTCATATGTGTTTTCTGTAGGCTGCGAACGGTTAAGCCTGGCGTTTCTATCAAGAAGGAGCTGCTGCTTTTTTCTTCTTTACTTGCTTCGGGAGTAAAGGTGTTTTTATTAACCCTTGAAACAGATCTCCTCTTATGTATTCATTTCTCTATTTATCTCTGAACAAAAAGACCTGGCTTTTTCGCTAAAATATTCGTTTATCTACTTGGAGATGAAAGTGGCAATTTCCATTTGTAATATTATTTACATTTGTACCCTTTTACATTCCTTTCTTGCCCTCTACAATCTAATAAGCATTGCATTGACAGTTATGAGAGACTAATTGGGGCTGTGTGATTATTAATGAAATTTCAATTCATTTCTTCTTCTCTTAATTGCTTCAGAGGAGATATCTGTGAAATATCCATGACTTTGTTGATGATGCCTTTGACACAAGGGTGGTTTTTGTTACTTGAGCTGTTGTATGAGGCAACTCTAGTTGATGTAAGTGTTTACATGCTCACAGGCAGATGCAAATGCCCCCACTGGCCTGAGACCTTTTTTCTACTTAGGGGAGGCTGTGAAAGCCCATGGCTATTTGATTCTTTAAGAATTAATCAGTGCGCAGGAGTTGGAAATACAGGCTGAAGGAAAAAAAGAGCAAGTTTTTTTTCCAGTTGGGATTTTTGTCTTATTGTGGTATGATGTGGGACTTCCCCTTGGTGCTGCCTTACTCAAGTGTTTGGCTATTAAATAATTATCTTTGACACTTGTCTTTTTTAGGTAAAATTTGCCTACTGGGAAGTGCACAGATCTTAAGTAAATACGGGTCAATGAGATTCGGTAAATCCTATAACCGCCACCCTGAAGCAAGATAGAGAAAATTCCTCTCATCTCCTTGGTTCTCTTGTGTTGCCTTCCAGTCAGTCCCCAGACACATACACTTGTAGAATAAAAAGCTTCTGACATGCCCAAGTGCAAAATGATCAGACCTTTCTTTCTGCAGCAACTGGTAGTATAAATAATACCCAGTAAAACTTAGTTAAAATGGATTTATTTTCTTCTTGAAGAGAGGCCTGTATGTATTGGCGGAAGGTGCTCAAAAGCTGCTTCCTTAACTAATTAACGAAATTTTTGATAATAATTGACAAAGGCAGTGGTAAGCAAAGCAGCTCTGCTACCTTTGGTATAGACTTTATATCATAAAACATAGTCTTTTATGTGTGAAATTGAGAGCAGCTTTCTATATTAAAGTGGCAAACAGTCATTTTTGAGTAGTTCACTCAACTAGTAAAAGGCAGAGATGACATTGGCGCAGGGGCCAGGACCTCATTTTTTTGTGTGTCCCCAAGCTACATCCTCCTATTTGTAAAACATTATTTACCTCACTAGGCTGCTTTGGGCATTGGTTAATGTTTGGAAAATTCTGTGTAAAGAGTGAGGTTCTGTCCATGTTATCTTACCAAAGAGATTGAGCAAATTTGTACTAAGTGATTGACCTTTGATAAGCACCACAGCTTCCCATCCCAACTTCTGATTCCATTTTCCTTTTGCACAAATAGTTCTGGTGGTTTAATGTTTAGTTTTTCACTACACATGCAGCGTGCTTGCCCTTGTGTGGAAACTGCCCGAATGACCGAGGATGACCAAGCTCTTCTTAAGGGCGTGTGCTTATGGAAACTGGCCAAGTTGGCTGTTACACTTACTTTTTCTGAACAAATATATAGTTTCATCTGGCTCATGTAGTCAGACCTCTGGTTTGGGAGGTGTTTGTTTCTTTTTGTGTATTTGTTTTCGTTTTTAGGGAGTAGTAATTGATGTGGTGGAGGTGGAGCTTTTTGGGGGGAAGGTAGCACTTTGAACTTCCCTTCCCTTTCCAGTAGAAATAGTATAGCCTCTGATGGCTCAGTGGTATCAGTAAGACTTATTTTAGATCCTTGTCTTTATTAAGGAAAATACAGAGGCAGAAAATGACTTTGTCTTGTGGCCCTGATGTCCGTTAACAATGATTTCTTGCAGTACGTCTTTTTCTGATATTATCAGTGTTATCTGTGTATATTTTATTTTAAATTTTTTTTAAGTAATTTCTATACCCCATGTGGGGCTCAAACTCACCACCCTGAGGTCAGGAGTCACACGCTTCACTTCTGAGTCACCAGGAGCCCCAGTTATCTGTGTACATTTTGGAAAAATTATTTTTATTTCATACCAAGGAAGGAATATCAGCCCTCCATTCTGCTAAGCTCGAAGTGCTATTAGTAGTGTAGTTTCAGGTTAACAGAGACGACGTGTCTGGTACTGACTGGTAATATAGGTCTCTGGAGAGGAAGGTCATAGCAAAATGATACCCTTGGATTTGTACTGAAGAATGGAAATGTGGTATGAAATTCCTGCAGGCTTCCTAATCCACTCCCCACTTCATTTCAGGGGGGATGGAATTGATGTCACTGAGCCTTACGTGAGGCCACTGATCTTCTGTGTCACTGTTCCTGAAATCGTGTGGGGCCTGTGAGGCTTCCCGTTTAATTGGTTCAACGTGTGTCCCTTAGAAAACTCTGTGCCACTTAGATTCAAAGTAGCAAATTTCCCTTGATTCACTGAGAAGATTATTAAGAGAACAAAAAAATCCTTTAAAATGCTGTTCGAGTGATTTCAGGTTTTTGTTTTTTTAATTTTAACCTACTCTACTTATCTAGTATTGTGTTTACGTGGGACCTAAGCATTACTTTGTAATCCTTAATACTTATTATTTATAATTGCTTATAGTTTTTGGATTTGTCCAAACCAAAAATGTAAATTGTAGCTCATTTCAGTCAATTTAGTAGTTTTCTCTTTCTTAAAAGAAAAGTTGATAGACAATTAACCTATAATTTCCCCATTAAATTAACTTTTTTCTTCCCTCCATTTGATCACCTGTTGGCCAACTTCAAGAGTATCAAGATTCCTGATATAATCTCCATTTTGAACCTCAATGACTGAAGTATCAGATTCTTTATTTGGAAAATGTCACTTCCAGTATCTGTCATTATCCATTAGAAAGCTTTATAACTGCAGGATTTGCTGTTCACTTCCCTCAAGTCGAACATTATTGCTTAGTAGTGAACAAAAACAGAATTCACAATCATTTGGACCCACAGGGGCTAAAATCTACATATTTCAATCTGTTAAGAGAAGATTGACTTCTAAGTTTAAATATTGGGAGGGGAGGAGGAGAGGAGGGCATTTTAGTTTTTAATGAGCTTTGTTAATTGTGAATGAGTCCTAACTGTTTATTGTGGGGACTTAGTTTTGAATTCACTTTGCAATCGTCTACTAGTAAAATTGCCCCTTACTCACTGGGACCTTTAGTAGGTCAATTCTACAATTTGGCCTTCACTGTTTTTTGTTTATTTGTTTTGTTTCTCTCTTTTTTAATAGACTTTATTTTTTAGAGCAATTTTAGGTTTGCAGCAAAATTGAACAATAGGTACTACAGAGATTGCCCATATGCCTCCTACCCCGACTCATGCATACCCTCTCCCCTTGTCAACGTCCCTTACAAGAGTGGTGTGGTTTTTACAAGTGGGGAACCTACACTGACACATCATTATTAAAAAGTCCATAGTCTACTTCAGGGATCATTCTTGGTGTTGTACATTCAGTGGGTTTGGATAAATGTATAATGGCATGTATTCACCTTTATAGATAACAGGTAGTATCAGACACAGTAGTTTCATTGACCTAAAAATTCTCTGAGATCAGCCTCTTCATTGCTCTGTCCCCCCAAGCCTTAGCAACCGTGGACCATTTTACTGTTTTCCTCGTTTTGCCCTTTCCAGAATGTCATGTAGTTGGAATCATATACTGTATAGCCTTTTCGGATTGGCTCCTTTCAGTTAGCAGTGTGAACTCAAGGTCCCTCCATGTCTTTCCATGACTTGCTAGCTGATTTCTTTTTAGTGCTGAATAATATTCCATTGTCTGGATGTACCACAGTTTATTTGTCCATTCACCTACTGACAGACATTCTGGTTGCTTTCAAGTTCTGGCAATTATTAATGAATTGATGAATTATTAATTAATAAAACTGCTATAAACATCCATGTGCAGGTTTTTGTGTGGACCTAAGTTTTCAACTTAGTTGGGTAAGTACCAAGGAGCTCAATTGCTGGATCACATAAGAGTATATTTAGGTTTGTAAGAAACCACCAAACTATCTGCCAAAGTGCCTGTATGGTTTTGCATTCCCACCAGCAGTGAATGAGAGTTCCTGTTGCTCCACATCCTTGCCAGCATTTGGTGCTGTCAGTGTTCGAGTTTTTGCCACCTAATGGGCCTGTAGTGGTATTTCATTGTTGTTTTCATTTGCATTTTCCTGATGTCATGTAGAGCATCTTTTCCTGTGCTCATTTTCCACCTGTATATCTTCTTTGGTGAGGGGTCTGTTATGGTGTTTGGCCCATTTTAAATTGGATTTTTTTCTTATTATTGAGTTTTAAGGGTTCTTTGTATAGTTTGGATAACAGTTTTTTTTTATCAGATGTGCCTTGGCAAATATTTTTGCCCAGTCTGTGGCTTGGCTTATCTTCTCATTCTCTTGAGGCTTCACAGTTTTTTCATTTGTAAAATTAGGACTTGTATTATGATGTAGTGTCGATTCCATTTCGGAAATTCTGAGACCTACCCATTTCCTTTAAAATGTAACAATTCAGTCTTCTACATATTCAGAATTGTTCTTTGAGTGACAGGGCCATAGCATTTCTTCTTGCCTCCTGCCCAGCAACATTTGTCTACTTGGAAAGGATTGGAGTTGAGTGGACCGGCAGGGGCTCTTTCCTTCCTGTTGTTCCATTTATGTGACACGTAAAGCTTCTTCCAGAGATGATTCTGATCCTTTCCTGCCATCAGAGGTAATACAGTTTAGGACTAGGTCAATGGTAGTTGATGAGTGGTGGTATCCTTTGGAACTGTCATTTGGTCAGTATTAGCGAATACTGTTGTACTTAGCTGTCAGCTGCAGGTTTTCCCCTCAGGTGCCCTTCAGTTTTCATATTATCTTGAATTTCATCCTTTCTCATCTTGCCCTATCAGATTTTATGCCAGTTTAGGGGCATGATCTCTTCCTATACCCTAAGTGAATGTTAGGGTGTGTAGTATTCATATTTTTGTGTTCCATGGTATCTTCTCTATGCTTGTTTTACCTGTATCTTAAATGGTATCATGTAGTAGTTTAATAATACCGTACATTCGGTGCTTTACCACCTCTGAAGTGCTTTTACAAATGTTGTTTTATTTGAATCTCATGATAAGCTATATAGATAGATAGGTGTTTTCTTAGTTTGACAGATTGAGAAAACAGATTTGGAGAGATTAAGTAATTTGCTCAAGGCTAGGTCACTGACATTGAAATCCACATTGCCTGACTCCCAGAACAATGTGCTTTCATATACAGAATTTAATAGATAGTACCTCCTTTAGCTGTAAAAGAGCTATACAACCAGTTTATTTTCTAGTAGGATTATGACATATTCAGTCAGGAGCCAAACAACTTTTGTTTCATGGCTACTTCATACCCAGAGTTACTTTGATTGTCCCAAGGTGGGTCACATCAATTCAGTAATGTCTTGCCTTTAAAAAAAAAACAAACACAAAACTTATGTTGTATCAAGTGCTTACTATATACGACGTCTGTGTTTAGCACTTTTAAAAACCTTTTTTTTTTTTTTTAAAGATTTTATTATTTATTTGACAGAGAGACAGCGAGAGCGGGAACACAAGCAGGGGGAGTGGGAGAGGGAGAAGCAGGCTCCCAAGGAGCAGGGAGCCCGATGCGGGACTCGATCCCAGGACCCTGAGATCATGACCTGAGCCGAAGGCAGACGCTTAACCATCTGAGCCACCCAGGTGCCCAAAAACCTTTTTTTTCAGAGGAAAGAAAATAGACATAAAAGTGCATAATAAAATTAATGTATAGCTTAATGAATTGGTATGATACAAATACTCATGTATACAACAGGCAGATCAAGAAATCAAACACTTCTGGGGCACCTGGGTGGCTCAGTTGGTTAAGTGACTGCCTTCGGCTCAGGTCATGATCCCGGAGTCCCAGGATCGAGTCCCGCCTTAGGCTCCCTGCCCAGCGAGGAGTCAGCTTCTCCCTCTGACCCTCCGCCCTCATGCTCTCTCTCTCTCTCAAATAAATAAATAAAATCTTAAAAAACAAAAAAAGAAATTAAACACTTCTCCCATGCCCAGAAGCCAGCTTCTTGTGTACTGTGTCCAGTCAGCATGCTAACTTTTTGATACTTCTTTTCTTGTCTTTATGGTTTGTCTCCTAAATATGCATCTTTAAACACTATAGCTTGCCTAATTTGGGGCCTTATATAATTGGAATTACACAATATGTGCTTCTTTCACCCAGATTTAGGTTTTGTCCATATTGTTATGCATAGCCATAGTTCGTTTTTCATGCTATCTAGTATTCCATTGCATAATATACCACTGTGTATTCATTCTGCTATTAGTGGACATTTGAGGTTGTTTTCAATGTGTAGCTATTATGAATTTGCTAGTAGGAACATACCCATATATGTATGCTGGTATATATCCAGCAATTGTTTCTTTTGGGATATAACCAGAAATGGAATTATTACTAGGTTGTGGGATTTCTTTCTTTTCAATTTTGCTAGATACAGCCTGAAATTTCTTCTAAGGTTGTGGTAACAATTTATATTCTCACCAGCAATATAGGAGCATTCCCATTGCTCCACCTCTCTTTAACATTTGTTATTGTCAAACTTGAAACATTTTAGCTAGTGTAGTAGGAGTGCAGTGGTATCTCATTGTGGTTTTAGTTTGCGTTTCCCTGGTTAATAACAGGAATACCTCTTCATGAGTTTATGAGCCATTTGTGATGTGTAAGTCTCTTGCACATTTTTCTATTGCGTTTTTTTTTTTCCTTATTGACTTGTGGTAGTTCTTTATATATTTTGGGTATGAGCCCTTCTTTTTTTGTGCTTGTTATAGATTTGTGTGTGTATGTGGCTTGCCTTTTCACTCTTAATGGTGTCTTTTATTTTTATATTTTTTAAAAAAATGTTTATTTATTTGAGAGAGAGGGAGCATGCACAAGCAGGGAGAGGGGCAGAGGGAGAGAGAAAATCTCAAGCAGACTCTGCTGAGTGTGGAGCCTGACGTGGGGCTTGATCAAGAGTCGGACGCTTAATCGACTGAGCCACCTAGGCACCCCTTAATGGTGTCTTTTAATAAACAAGTTCTTAATTTTAATATAATGAAGTTTTATAGCTTTTTTTTTGGTATTGTTAGTGCTTTCTGTGTCTTGTTTATGACGTAAAGTCATAAAGATAACCTCTAATATTATCTTTTAAAAGTTTTATTGCTTTACCTTTAAAACATTTTACATTTAGATTTTTTTTTTTTACATTTAGATTTCTTAAGAGCAGAAATTATTAGGTCACTAAATATTAGTTGATTAAATATAGTTAGTAAATAAGTATTTATTGTAACTCCAGCTGTGTTGTGCTCGCTTCGGCAGCACATATACTAAAATTGTAACTCCAGCTGTGTAAAAGAATCAGTGGAAGATATAAAGAGCTGTAAGACATAGCCCCTGCCCTAAAATAATCTGTATTCTATTTGTGTAGATGAGGCCCTTAGCAATTGTCATCATGTAACAACACTGGACTGAGAATCTAGAGATTTATATTCCATTCTAGAAGCCTGGCTTTGTGACTTTAGGTAAACTCTTTTCCCTCTTGAGGTCTCCATTTTAACTTACTTGTAAAATAAGGGGTTGGCGGGCGCCTGGGTGGCTCAGTTGGTTAAGCAACTGCCTTCGGCTCAGGTCATGATCCTGGAATCCCTGGATCGAGTCCTGCATCGGGCTCCCTGCTCGGCAGGGAGTCTGCTTCTCCCTCTGACCCTCCCCCCTCTCATGTGCTTGCTCTCTCTCATTCTCTCTCTCTCAAATAAATAAATAAAATCTTTAAAAAAAAAAAAATAAGGGGTTGGCCTCAGTCTGTGGTTCCTGATTTTGGTTCTTCAGATGATAAGGGTGTGGGTAAATAACAGGTGGAAGCTGTTTTTTCTTTTTAAAGCTGAGAGAAATTATGCATTTTCAGCCATGACTAGGTTACACAAGTTAACCAAAATACCAAGTATCTTTGTTTTTTGTTGTTGTTGTTGTTGTTTTTCTTCTTCACGTATCTTTGTTCTTAACTGGAGTTGTATGTCCTTTCTGTTTGAGAACTGCATTGAACAGAAAGAAGCTCTGATCTACAACAGAAGTCTTTAATTTAGTTTTTTTAAAAAAAATAAACTTTGTAATTTTTGGTAATTGTAGTTTAGTAGACAGTTTTTAAAGCATGACCATCAGACATCAACCAAGAGGCCAAAGAGTGATAGGCAGGGGTAGGGGGAAGGTGTTAAATGATGAAAAGTGTCTTTAGTGATGAAAAAGTTGGGTACCTATTAGTCTAATGACTTTTAAGGGCTTTTCTAATTCTAAAATCCTATGAATCAATGAAAAGATAATATTTGCTTCTTTGTATTACGAAGTACCCAAATGAATGATCTGGACAACCACCATGACAGTTTGTGAGGAGGGATGGAAAACCTGTGGTTGACTGGGATAGTCAGAGGAGGAAGGCTACCAGGATGAGCTAGGATTGAGCTATGTGAAGGATTCTTTTATATGTGGGTAGAGGCTTGGAAAGGGAATTCCAGACAGAGCAATGAAAGAAGGGAGGGTACAAGTCATTTTTAGGCACAACGAATGAATCAGTTTAGCATTAGAAGGTGATGAAAAGGTAGTTTGAGGTTGGATCACAAAAGGCCTTCAAACATAGAGCTAAACATAGGCAGCTTTGGAAGAATTAACCCTAACCAGTATGATTGTATAGTGAGGATTCTAGCTCTTCTAGACTGGAGGCTTGTGGACAGGCCATTGACTTTAGGATGTCCTCCATGCTTTAGTATAATGATGCTGGATGGCCTTTAACAACAGTAAAAAAACAAATTTTCAGTATTTGAGAGATAACCAGTTAGATTGGGATTATGTTAACAGCCAGACTACAAAGCAGGAAACCTTATTTTTTTATGGTAGCTGTCCAGCTGTACCTTTCTGAATTTATGTATGGAATGAATCCTCAGTAAATCCCAAGAAGCTTCTCTCTGTGCTAAAAAATGGCTTGTAAGTGGTGTTGAATTCTTTGTGAAACTCACCAGTCTCAACAGAATTTCTGGTTCTGGGATAAAAAGGATTTTCTCTGTTTAATTTCTGTAGAAAATAACCACTTATGAATAGTCCACTCTCTATTATGTGTAACAAGGGAAAGAAATTCTTCTCTGGATGGTACAAGACAATGACTCACCACAAGCCATCTCTTGGAATTAAGAATGTAATCATAATACACCCATAAATACTCATGTATACATGCTTAGGCAGTCCCATTCTGCCTTCCTTTTTATTACTCTTTCTTACCCCATTGTGGTTTAGGCTGACTAATCTATTTGCAGCACATCAACATTCTTAGTACAAAACTTTTGCAGCTTTGATTTGGAAAAAAAAAAGAGGTGTGGAAATTTCAGATTTCATCTCTGACACTTTCTTAAACTATGTTAGTGATGTATTTTTAAAAAACATAATAACCATTTTTGATTGACTCCTCTAATATGATTTAATGACATAAGGTTATCTACTTTGGGCTTCCTCCATAGAAATAGCATTTAAACACTTAAAGGGGAAAGTTAAAGAGTACAGGGGTCCTGGGGACAGTGAGTGGGAACATGGTTGGCATAGGATTTAATAAGCTGACAGAGGAGAGAGGAGTCCCACACTAAACTGACACAACCCTGGTGATGTCATAGGCAAAGGACTGGGAAGAGGGGGATTTAGGTGGAGAAAAGAGAAAAGTCAGATTTGGGTGTTATCAGTAGGTCTGGCACATATCACCCTCATTACCCATGAGAACATAACAGCCTGGCCTTTTTGGCTTATCAGCTCTCTCCATGGAGGGGACACCTGTCACAGCTTTAATCCCAGGACTGGAAAAATTAGGCCTATCTTCCCATCTCGCTCATCCTTTTGCAGAGAAGAGTCTCCGAAACCTTCAGTGGATGCCAAGGACTGTAGGTATTTGGAAAGGGGTAGGGGGAAGAGTAAATTCTCAGTGCAGTGGAGCCTTAATTTGCTGTCCTTTATTTCCTTCCCCCCTCTCATTTTCAAAAAGGGGGACATGTTGTGAATGAGGAAGAGGAGAAGCTTGTCTGGAAGAGGTTTTTTGGAGACTGAGAGTAACTGATAATAGGTGTTGTCATTAGTATTCTTTGAAATTTTTCATAATTTTATATATATTTTCCCCAAATTCATCTTCAGTATATGGGCTTTGTAGGTAAAGTTTGGTGGGATTGATCAATGCAGATCTAGAAGTTGAGTAGTCAACAAAAATGGTACCACATCAGTAATAAAGCAAAAGAGCTGAAGAAGACATTCTTGAGGAATAACTGCACATCTAGTTGGATGAAGATTTAGATCCAAAGAGAAAATTTTCAGGATGATAAGGAGTAAATAATCAAGTGAAGATCTCTAAAAGATTGTAAGGTGTGTTGGTTGGGTATAGATGTTAGAGCATGCTAAAAAGTATACTTAGATTGACAGCCTATAAAGCAACTGGGACTATTATCATATTTATGAAATGGTACATTGTAAACAATAAATCTTGACTTTGTGTACCATAGTTTCTTAAAAATACCCACTGAAGGGGCGCCTGGGTGGCTCAGTCATTAAGCATCTGCCTTCGGCTCAGGTCATGATCCCGGCGTCCTGGGATCGAGCCCCGCATCGGGCTCCCTGCTCGGCGGGAAGCCTGCTTCTCCCTCTCCCACTGCCCCTGCTTGTGTTCCCTCTCTCGCTGTGTCTCTCTCTGTCAAATAAATAAAATCTTTAAAAAAAAAAAAATACCCACTGATATCTTTGTCTTCCTACCTTTAGTCAGTCCAATTTTGGAATAATTTATTTCTGGGCTGCTTTCTGTGGTCTTGGTCGAGTTGCAGACTCACAACATGCTTCAAGAAAGTAATTTTACCAAATGTAAGACTATTTGCAATTTAGTTTTCTGTTTGAGAAGCCATAACTATTTGCCACATTTGGTTTTTTGTTTAACCCTTGCCAACAAGATTTTGAATAATTCTGGAATTTGAGATTAACATATTTTTAGTAGAGAAACCAATGTCATTTTCTGCAGGAAGGGTTTTTTTTTTTTAAATATATGTAAATATACATATAGCAGCCTGTGTGTTTAACTGAATTCAAGGTTTTGACTTATCTCCATAGGGAATTTGAGTTGATTTTTTGTAGTTTTGCCTCTCTCTCTTTCCTCCTTTGTTTCTATAGTAACAGATTTAGAGTTTGCAAGGTTATAATAGAAAAAGTAAAGAGTTTGGAGTCAGAAAGTACTAGGTTCAAATTCTAGCTTGATGATAAGTAGGCAAGTTACTTAATCTTTCTGAGCCTCAGAATCATCAGCTATAAAATGGGATAATATTACTCATCTCTTGGGGTTTTCATAGGGATTAAACTAGAAAAAAAGGTGCTTAGCAATAAATGTTAGTCTCTTTTCCTTTGTCAGTCATTTAGGCTTAAGGGTCGAATTTTCTACTTGTTTTAGAATAAATCCAAATTTTATGGTTATATTTCCATATTTTTCTTCAAAGTCAGGCTTTTTTTATATGTCTTCCTCCCAATTTTTTAAAAGATTATTTATTTTAGAGGGAGAGAGTGGGGGGGAGGGGCAAAAAGAGAGGGAGAGAGAGAATCCCAAGCAGACTGTGCTGAGCTTGGAGTCTGATGTGGGGCTCAACCTCAGGACCCAAGATCATGACCTGAGCCAAGACTAAAAGTCAGATGCTTAACCGACTGCACCACCCAGGTACACCTCTTCCTCCCAAATTTTAAAACTGGGTTTTCTATCTGCCAACTCTGTTTCTTTCTAACGTGTTTTCCGTAAGTGATGTATTAGTTTCTGAAGTATCATTGAAGGGAAGATGGCATGCATTTTTTAATTGAGGAAGATTGAACAACTTAAGAATGCAGTGAACTCATATTCTAAACTCTTAGAGTGCCTAGTGTCAAATTTCTAAAAAAAGTTATCTAAATCTAAAAATTATTGTGATACACCACAACATAATTGTGAGCCTCAGGGGTAGTGGGGGGCTATAAAGATATAACGTGGCTTGGGATCCCCCACCACACAAGCACTTGCGATTGAATGTACATTGGCATGTGCACCTATGGACATTTCCCCTGTGCCCCCCAATATTCAATACAGAGGTGCTGAATTGATGAGGAATGGGAGAAGGGTTTTGAAGAGAAAGCAAACAGGCTTATGTTAAATTCTAAGGTATATCACAGATACTTAATTCATCAAATCGTTATTTTTATCCTTTTGCTTTCAGTAGGAAGCCATTGCTGTGATAGACCCTGTGCCGAAGGGAACACTATGGGTTGAATGGGGTACTAGTGAATTGTGGATGGTAATCCAGTCCAGTGAATAAATACAGTGTTCTTGAACTATGCTCGAGCTGAAGTACTTGAGTTCTAGTTCTAGGTGTTTTCTTTGAGTGAATTTACTGGGCTGCTCTGTTGGTGGTGGCTGTACTGGGACCGCTTTCAAATTAGATCCTTTGAGTTGAAAATAGAGCTACCATATGATCCAGCAATTGCACTACTGGGTATTTACCCCAAAGATACAAAAGTAGGGATCCGAAGGGGTACGTGCACCCCGATGTTTATAGCAGCAATGTCCACAATAGCCAAACTGTGGAAAGAGCCAAGATGTCCATCGACAGATGAATGGATAAAGAAGATGTGGTATATATATATAATGGAATATTATGCAGCCATCAAAAGGAATGAGATCTTGCCATTTGCAACGACGTGGATGGAACTGGAGGGTATTATGTTGAGTGAAATAAGTCAAACAGAGAAAGACATGTATCATATGATCTCACTGATACGAGGAATTCTTAATTGCAGGAAACAAACTGAGTGTTGCTGGAGTGGGGGGTGGGGTGGGAGGGATGGGGTGACTGGGTGATAGACACTGGGGAGGGTATGTGCTCTGGTAAGCGCTGTGAATTGTGCAAGACTGTTGAATCTCAGATCTGTACCTCTGAAATAAATAATGCAATATATGTTAAGGAAAAAAAAGAAGAAGAAGGTAGCGGGAGGGGAAGAATGAAGCGGGGGAAATCGGAGGGGTAGATGAACCATGAGAGACGATGGACTCTGAAAAACAAACAGGGTTCTAGAGGGGAGGGGGGTGGGAGGATGGGTTAGCCTGGTGGTGGGTATTGAGGAGGGCACATTCTGCATGGAGCACTGGGTGTTATGCACAAACTATGAATCATGGAACACTTCATCTAAAACTAATGATGTAATGTATGGGGATTAACATAAGAATAAAAAAAATTAGATCCTTTGACTTTATGGTAATTGTATAATATTCCATAACAAGATTAATCTGAGACAAGGGCTTTTCTGTGAAAGTGGCTGTTTTCATTCTGGGGGGCGGGAAATAGAACAGAATGCTGACTGTGCATTTTTCTTATCCAGCCCCTAGGTAAGTGCGGGGGCAGAATAGCCTGAACAGAAATGCCTGTATCTGCGAAAACAGTAGAACCCCCACCCTCAACCCCGTTGCTCGACATTGAACCATTTTCACTTGGTAAAGCTTTTATACAATCAGTGTTCTTTTAACTCTGGTGTCCCTTACTACTTCCCACTTTCAGGCTCTTTCCTCCTTCATTGTTTAATATAAAGAGCCTTTGTCTTGAGTACACTTTGAAGGGAATACTTAGGAGAGACTGAGTAAATGCTGGCCTAAGGCTGACCACAACACTTGGTCATTGAGTTTACCTGGATTCTGCTTTTGACTAGAAACGGAATCTGCCCATCTAGGATCAAAGCTAGAAGGAAGTGTCTGTTGAACCTTCTTGTTTACAAACTTCACTTAATCAAGTTCAGTTAGTTTCCTGTCCTGGGGATTTTACCTTTTAGATTGTATTTTTACAGATGCTGATCCAGTTGTGCCAAAGACCTGGAGGGGGCTCTGTGCTGTAACTCATGTAGCCTCTGCTTTTTTTTTTTTTTTTTTAATTGTTAGTTAACTCTAAATGAAAGTGTAGAGCTAAGTATTTCAGCTTGAGCATAGTTCAAGGAACACTGTATTTGTTCATAATCAGCCTACTTTCTGCTCCCATTCCTTCTCCTACCTCTCCTTTACTGTGGCATCATGATTTTTTCTTGCTTGGATTCATTTCATTCCCCCAGTGCCTCATCTTGGCTCCACAGTGGAGATTCATCAGTTCACCAGTGACTACAGTGGTATCGATTTCAGTAGGTGCATTTTCCTTTGCTTGAAGGGACTGGGTAACATGCCAGATATCCTACCTCTTTCTGGTGAAGCATCTTTACTGGGATTATTTTTATATGCCGCGATGTAAGTATTGTGTTCTTAGGGTTGTGATACTGTATGTTACCAAAAGCAGCAAAAAATAGTAACGTAAATATTTTGGGGGACGTGCCATATAAAATACACCCTCTTGCTTATTACTCTCAGTTTGTGAAGTAGATGTTATTATGCCCATGTTAGCGATGAAGTAAGAGAGTGGTTAAACCCGGGGCGCCTGGGTGGCTCAGTTGGTTAAGCGACTGCCTTCGGCTCAGGTCATGATCCTGGAGTCCTGGGATCGAGTCCCGCATCGGGCTCCCTGCTCGGCGGGGAGTCTGCTTCTCCCTCTGACCCTCCTCCCTCTCCTGCTCTCTGTCTCTCATTCTCTCTCTCTCAAATAAATAAATAAAATCTTAAAAAAAAAAAAAAAAGAGAGAGTGGTTAAACCCAAAGTCCCAGGGTTAGTAAGTGACATGGCTGGGTTCAAACCCAGGTGGGCTGGACTTCAGAATCAAGGCTGTAGGATACTGACCGGGTGAACCAGCCACTGTGTTTCTAACATTCAGGTTCTGGCCGTTTGCTGGATTCTTTATTGTCTTGTGTCATTTAGGATTCAATTTTGAACCACTTGGGGCCTTGCTTTCCTATATACAAGTTATAATATTGGCAGTAGTTCTTAATATAACAGAACTAGGGCCCATGGCGTTGTGGGCATTCATAGTTTGAAAATGAGTCTCTTCCGTTTTTGAGGATCACCGTACTTGGGAATTGGTAAGAAAATTGAAAAGTAGAAAACACATTCCACAGATGATTATAAGACTGTTGTTGAAACATTAAATTTCCTATAAATAAGAGATCCTATAAAAAATACTAGTGAAAGAAAGCATAGCCTTTTCAGTTTATTTATAATCTGAAGTATATAGACAGGTTGTTGGGGGTATTCTTTGAAATATGTTCAGGGGCGTATTTGTCCAGGAATGGTCTAGGTGATTGTTCCTAAAAATAAAAAAATAGGACAACATGACCTTCCACAATTCCTTTAATTCTGGTTCAAGTCCTGTATGACGGACCAGTTTTATAGATAGGAAAGTGATAAAATTTAGAAACAGTCTTAATCTCAGACTAATTTTAAGGTTGTTCATTCCTAACTTCTTCCAAATATTTCTCATTCATCCTGTTGTCTTGAAAAGATCTCACTTCATTTTCATTGAGCATAGTTCTTGTGCTTCTGTGAAATTGATATTTCACCTTGTATGTGTTTTATTTCCTTGAGGGAATGGTAACTTCATGAGGTTTCAAAGTCACTGATTTAATGGGACTGGAAAAGAGGCTCTTTAAGCCAGTTTAAGTAACAACAAATGGCCGTATGGCAAGGATGGTAGTCATTTTCATTGTGTTTTTTTTTCCTCGTAAGCTGAAGCCTTTTCATTGGATACTTGCCTCTTATTTTAAAGGACATTTTAATTTGAAACCCACTTCGTTATATAGGTTGGCCAGAGTTGCAGTTCTCTGGGACTCCAGCATTGGCTCGTGGTTAGTATGTGGAGGGCTGCATTCCTTATAGTTGGGCTGTGGCCATGGCCGCCATTCTGAAAATTTCCACTTTTAAAGGAGAGCTTGCTGAGTGGAACAGGCGTCTCCCTGAGTTGAGCTGAAAAGTCTGTATAATGAAGACTCAAGAACTGGACACTGTTTTGGGAGGGCCTTGTGGTTTCGAAATGATCTTATTTATTGCAGTGTTCTACCAGTCATATTTGTTGGCCACAGAACACATCAATGAAAGGCAAATAGAGCAGAGGAAAGTAAGAGAGAAAAGACACGGACATATATAATAGTGTGCTGTTTTTTTTGTTTTAATAAGGAAAATCCTCTTTTGGGCTTCATTCTTGAAATTATAATTGGGCCAAGAGCCTGGCAGTAGAGCAGTACTCTACTCTTGCTAACTTGTTGATCATGGTAGCTCTCTCAAAGCTAGATTTTGACCAGATCGAGGTTTTACTAGATTTGGCTGGATTATAGCAAGCACTGAATCCTGTACAGAAATCTCTCTTAAGAGGTTTGGCCTGTTAAGATCAAAATAGAGGCCCCAATATAATGTCTTTGGAAGAAGGAAATTTTGTGGGTATTTACTATATGAACTGCTTTTCCGATGACATCTTTTTCTTTTTTGATTTGCTACTTATGCATAGACTCTGGCTTAGATTGAGCTCAAATTCTACATCCATCATTATCAGCTGTGTGACTTTGGGTGACTTATTTAACCTCTATGTACTTCAGTTTCCTCATCTGTAAAAGGATGCTAATAATTACACCCACCTTTAGGGTAGTTAAGAGGATTAAAGGAGATAATGCACCTAAGTGCTTAACAGAGTACTTGGCTCTCAACAGACGTTAGCTGTTAGTATTTTTTATTTGTTCCCAGTGCTTCATCCTTTGTTCATCCTTTGTTTTTATATTCTGGGTATCTAGTAAAAAAGGAGAAGTCATTGTACAATCTTCTAAAAGCATGATCTCAGACATATGTAGGAAAGACGCTGGCTTGGGACATAAGAGTTTTTTTTTTTTTTTTTTTAATTTTTTAAAAATTTTATTTATTTATTTTTTAAAAGATTTTATTTATTTATTTGAGAGAGAATGAGAGAGAGCACATGAGAGGGGGGAGGGTCAGAGGGAGAAGCAGACTCCCTGCCGAGCAGGGAGCCCGATGCGGGACTCGATCCAGGGACTCCAGGATCATGACCTGAGCCAAAGGCAGTCGCTTAACCAACTGAGCCACCCAGGCGCCCTTGGGACATAAGAGTTTTGGGTTCTGTTCCTGGCTTTAACATCAACTAGTTGCATGAGACTAGGCAACTCTTAAGAGTTTCCTTCCAGTGAAATCGTGGTAGCTATCCTAGATGTCTCTAACATGCCTTCCAGTATTTAAGTCTTACGACATTAAGTTTCACTAGAAGTCTTTGGTTTGGGGCCTCTTTATTATCCCATAGCATGGGACCTTGTTTCACTTCTCATTGTCCAGTACGAGCTGGACCCAAGTTGGTGGAAGGTGGGATGAGGAGAAATGCTGAGTCTCACTGCAGCTGGTTGGAATAAGGTTATTGCCAGGTGGGAAGAAGTGCTCGTGTGACTCTGTGGTGGTTTAAACCCTTTTACGATTAGAAGGAAAGGACTGAGTCGGGCCTTGATTAATAGTGTTACTGTGTCATTGCCTCCCTCCACCTTTATTATTTATTTTGTCAGAATCGACTAGCCAAATGCACTTACCCAGCTGTTTGTAGGGTTCTTGTTTGTATAGTCCAAATAATATTGTTAGTTACTTTGATCAACATATGCCCCTTTTAAAGGTAGATTCAGCCGACTTACCTGTCAAAGCTTAATTAAAGACAGGCTCCAGGCTTAGTTCAGGTTACTTAAATTACATTCTGTCAATTTTTTTTCTAATCAATGGATGGTAGGATGTTACTTGGAAAGGATTTTTTTTTTTTTTTTTAAGATTTTATTTAGGGCGCCTGGGTGGCTCAGTTGGTTAAGCGACTGCCTTCAGCTCAGGTCATGATCCTGGAGTCCCGGGATCGAGTCCCACATCGGGCTCCCTGCTCAGCGGGGGGTCTGCTTCCCCTTCTGCCCTCTTCCCTCTCGTGCTCTCTGTCTCTCATTCTCTCTCTCTCTCAAATAAATAAATAAAATCTTAAAAAAAAAGATTTTATTTATTTATTTGGCAGAGAGAGAGAGACAAAGTACAAGCAGGAGCGGCAGGCAGAGGGAGAGGGAGAAGCAGGCTCCCCGAGGAGCAGGGAGCCTGACGCGGGGCTCGATCCCAGGACCCTGGGATCATGACCTGAGTCGAAGGCAGATGCTTAACCAACTGAGCCACCCACGTGCCCCTGGAAAGGGTTTTTAATATTTGCATTTTCTATGGTAGCATTTTGCTGTTTAATAAATACCTTAGTGTGAGTTTTTACTTCTTTTGGTTTTCCCTCTCCACAATTTCTGTAGATGCCCAGGTGAAGGCAACAGCACATGGATAATGAAAGTTTATCCTTTTGAGCATTTCTTGCTAAAGTGTAGCTTTCAGCAATGCTTGGCATCTGAAATGGGAATCCATCTGGATTCCTCTTTTATTTATTAGTCTGTCAATAAGTAGGTTGCTCTACCTTTAAATTCTCAGCTTGAATTGTTTCTTTTTTGTATGTGTAATTTGTAACCCTCTGCGATATCCACCCTATCTAAAGCAAATAGAAGAGCTACAGCAGCAAAATAAAAATAACAGTAATTATTGATTTTGTTTATAGAGCGCTTGCTGTACACCTGGCATTGTGTTGAATGTCATATTTTTTAATCCCAAGAACTACCCCATGAGCTAGGTACTTTTGTCATCTCTAGTTTATATCAGAAGAAATTGTGCTTGAAGATGTTAAGGAAATTATACAAAGTGCAAGAGTAGTAGCAAGTCTTGGAGCTTGAATTCCAAACCAGATCTGAGTCAAGGCTTTCTTTTATGTTCTCCTTCACTGAAGACTCATATTGAACAGGAATGAGTGCTGGGCACATGCCGCTTGGTGAATTCTATGTAAAATCTGGTCAGATTCCGAATAGGGTAGACCTGGTGGAGTCAATGTGAATTTCTCATCATAACAAGAGACTTAATATAGCAAAAATCAGTATCATGGGAGAGGAGATGTTAATGTGGTGTGCAGGCTGACTTTTTGGGGGGGAGGGTTGTTGTTGGTTATTGCTCTAGCAGCTACTACAAAGGCAGCATTTACTTGACAAGCCGTGTGTACTTAAGGCAGAACACTGACTGCTTTTCATGCTGGCAAATCCGTACTTTACCAGTACTGGCTACCTGTGAGGAATGTGAGCGAGTTGGAGTTTAGAGCAGGAAAAACACAACTTCCACCTCATTTCACAATAGAGTTCACTTCGGGATACAGACTTTTTGGTGGCAGTAACTGTTCCTTTCTGCTTGTTATTTCTGATACTTGCATAATGCTAACCTGGTAGATACTGTCAGATGACAAGCCTTCCTCCTACATGTTCCCCTTGAAAGAACCGCTAGCGACAAGCATTTTATTATATTAGAATTCTGCTTGATGCTGTTTTAGCTTAAAGTGTATTTATTAGGAAGCCAATACCGTGAAATGTGCTTTTTTTCCTCTTCTTCTTCCTGAGTGCAGTGTTTTTCCCGCTCAGTAGTGGACTAAGATGCAAGTGTGTTGTGAAGAAGAAGTTACTGCCCAGACGGACCCCAGTGAAAGTAACCGATGTAAATAGATTCTGCTTCCATTTGGGAAAATGATCTAAGATCTAAGATCATGGCTGCTCTCTTTTTTTCTTTGGAGACTGATACTTTATCCCAATCTTTGACCAGTTAAGGTCAGCCTGCTGCAGAATCGGGCAGTGTTCTATATGTTGCTATAATGTTCAAACTGTAGCCTTTAAAAAGTGGGGAAGGGAGTTGAGGATAGATATAAAGACAGGTGTGAAAAAGCAAGGTAAGTTCAGGAAAGTGTAAATGGTTCCCTAAGGCAAAAGCACAGTGGCAGTGCAGAGAGTGTCGGGAGGTGAGAAAGGATGGTTCTGGAGACTTGACAACAAAGGGGCTTTGTCTTTTATGCTCAGAAGTTCGGAATTGTTCCTGTAGATAGTGGGGAAACTTCTGATACCTTTTAAGAAGGGAACACGTGGAATCGAGTTTGCTTTTCGGAATTCAGGTGGCAATATGGAGTGTAACTCGAAGGTGGCAGACTATTTTATTTGTTGTTAGGAGAAGCGTTATTAGGAGACTCTTGTATTATTCAAGCAAGAAGGAGTGAGTTAGGGAACTGTTCTAAGGGTGCAAAAAAGTGTGTCCTTTAGTCGTTCATTATTTGAGAAATGTTTATTAAGTTCCTGTTACGGGTCAGACATAGAATTAGTTATACATTGGGTTAACAGGGTGAACAAGATACAGTTCCTGCCTTCAGGGAACTTATAGTCTAGTGGGAGATTTGACAAACAACACAGAACTCCAATGGTCAAGTCCTATACCAGGGCATGTATGATAGCACGTAGACCTTAACACAGTACTGGGGGCGGGAAAGCCTTTTTAGGAAAGTGTAAGTTGGAGTCCGCTAAGTGAAGTTGTGCAAGATGTAGGGGTGGGGTTTGGGGTGTTGGAAAGACAAGTGTTTCAGTTGAGGAAGTAGTATCTGAAGATGGCTGGAGTACGTGAGAGAAAAACCCTGGCTTGTTTAGGGAACTGCAAATCATTTAGTGTGGCGGGATTGTGGAGAGCAAGAAAGTGGGTTGAGAGAAATGAGGCCCGGGAATTAAACAGTTACCTTATAAACCACATAAAAGACTTTGTCTAAAAGCACACGAACTGTGTTAAGCTGGAGAGTGTCATGATCAAATTAGACCTTTAACAAAAATCCTTCTGGCTGCTGTGGGGAGGATTGGGAAGGGAGGAGGAGGAATAGGGCAGGTAATAAAAGAGATGCCAGAGAGGTAGGGGAAGGTTTTTTTTTGGAAGCAGGAGAAAGAGTTTAAAGAAGGGAGTGGTCAGTTCTGGAAAATGTTGCTGGGAAATCATTCATTAAGATTGAGACTGAGAAGTATCTATTAGTGGGTCAGTTGGTGACCTTAGTGAGAGGAGTTTCAGGAGTGTTGAGTGCGAGGCCAGTTCTAGGGGATTGAGGAGTGTTAGCTAAGTAGGTAGCACTAGTGATTGAAGACTACTTGTCATAGAAACTTGTTCATGATGAGATAAAGAGCACTTGGGAGAAAAGGGAAGGAGAAGGGGTCAAGCGATCAAAGGCTCTAATGAGGTTGAAGAGTGTTGGCTGATGTGATTGCTGTAAGGCAATGAGAGTAATGAGCAATGGAGCTTGGGGGGGCGTGGGGATTTACATTATTTTGAATTGCTTGTTAGTTGTTTCTCATAATTTTGCAGGACAGGTGTTACGATTGTTGGAAATTGGAAAAAATCTGTTGAGCTTATTGCAGATATTGTACTTCAGGATTTTAAAACTGGAATAGCTATGGATTATGATGAATCCAGGAGAAGTGATAAAGGTCCTTGGCAGTAAGGTCTCAGTTCCCGGGAAGTTGGCTAGAAGGATGGTTGTACCTAGGATGGAGATGACTGAGCCAGGTGCCAAATTATCCTGCAGACAATGAAAGATGACCTGGAGACGAGTTACAGCCTTGACACGGAGAGTAGTATGGTTGAGTGACGTGAACCTTCAAGGAGTGGAAGGTTTCCCCTGTCCATCGGAAGGTGGGAGAACTTTGGGGAGAGAGAACAATGATCCCATATTCTAGTTCCTGTAGATGTGGAAAATTTGCCAAGAGGGTAGACTTTTTTAGCTGAGCTCCTTTGCCAAGGGATCAGTGAGTACTGTTTTATGAATAGGTTCTGTCTGTGATTTTCTGTGGAGAAGATCACTGTCAGTTTTTTTCATATGAATGCATTTGGAAAACTGTTGCTAAGCAACCTGTTGGCATTTTTGAATGTTACTTTAATCTGGTGTCGATGACTAATGATCTCATTGGGCTAGTTCTCTCCCCTCCAGCTATGCTGGCATCAATATGTACACTAATAGCCTTTAAGAAATGCATTCATTACAAACCAGGTAATCACTGTGGAGCTGGCCTCGGCAATGTCTGAATGAGTCGGACAAGTTAGAGAAAATCTTGAGCCCGAAAGCTACTCTGTCTTTTAGGTTTGTTTGGGCAAGGTAACAAGAGATGAATCAGCTGTAATTTAATGGGATCTGATATTACCTTTATAAGATAGATCACTTTAACATGATGCTTTGTCATTGATGTTTTAGTAACCTGACAGCATTAAAGAGAGTTGATAGTCCCTGTTTTATTATTTCTTGGCTCCATGACAGAACTATGCATTAAAATGCCCTTAAGATTTTAAAAGGGATGTCTAAGAAAGTAGTTAACTAACACACAAATCCCAAGTGGATTGATCTGATTTATAAATTCCAACAATGTGTAGCTAATTGCAGATAGATTTTATTATTCCAGGTACTGTGTCAGCTCTCCTGTGTATACCTTTTATATTGGAGCACAAGTAAAGGAGATGCTATCTTGCCAACATCAGTTTTGAGGAAGGAGTTTCCAAGACAGGAGTATCAGAAGAGTTTTATGCTGTACTTTCCCCTTTTATATAAGCCTGCTAAAATTCAGAGGTTGAGCAAGAGGTTTTTGAGCTCAAAATGAGCTGATAGAAATTTTTAGCAACAATGAAAAAAACATACAATCATCCAATATGCATATCTAATTTAAGATATACCTTATATGTATATCACCGACAATCAAAGAAATGCCAGTTACGATGTCATTCTGTTTTACTTGCCCAGATGGTGAAGTTTTATTTAAAACAAGGCCATGCTCAGTGCCGCTGTGGGGTGGGGGACTAGGGAGGTCCCACTTTAGGGGTGTATATGAGGAATGTAGCAACGGCTTTAAAAGTATATATTCTTTGACTTAGCACTTTTGGTTTTAGGAGTTTGTCTGATAGAGATGACCACGGGTCAAAACAAGAATGTAGCCATGAGAATATTTGCCGCAACATTGTTGAGAAGAGCAAATACAAACAAACAAAACCTCCCCCCCAAACCGTAAAAGTCCCATCCTGAGAGATCAATTTTAAGTTTTGAAAGACTTTCATAATGTTGTGGAAAGCTATTTGGAGACATTGAAAGATAAACAATATGTGTTCCTAAGTGGAAAAAACATATTTCATGGGTACGTATGTACGGTAGAGTTTCATTTTTGTGTTGATAGATCTATTACACAGGAAAAAATTACAGACATCTTCAAGGCATTGAGGCTGACCCGTTGAGTCGGTAATCCAGGTGCACCTGGCAGGGTTGGTGATGGTGGTGGAGCTGGTGGAAAGCATTGAGCCAGGTGGCAAAATTGTACTACTGGTCACCTCAGTGTCGGTGGTTGCGTTCTATGAGTGGTAACATTGGAGAATTTTTTCTCCTTCTTTGATCTGTATTTTCTGAATTTTCTACAATAAACACCACTTTGTAGTAAAAATACTTTTATTTTACAAAACAAACACAAAAAGATGGCTGGGTGCTCAGCTTTCAGTGAATTGCCCAAAGAGTTTATGTGGTGAACTTAGCAGCGGGGTTAACTGCATATGATGTGAGGAGGAGGATGAAAATGATGATTGATTTTCCTCATTTTGTACCCCTAACATGGCCAGTTGATGGGATTCTTTGGGGAAGACTTTAAATTAAAGCCAGGTATGGAAAGATGATTTGTATTTAAAGTCAGATTGCTAGCAGGCAGAACACTGAAGCATTTTACTGAGTGGCTTCTTCAGATCAAGAATATTTCAGTTAAAGGCCTTCTTTGATCCAGCCCCCTCCTGTGTCTCTCAGGATTATACTCGTCCTGATCTCATAAGCACACAAATACGCTGAACTTAAAGCAGATATAAAACAAGTGTTCATCTGGATCGACTAGATAGCAGTTAGTCTTGTCATTTGTTTGCCATTGCTGATCTACCGAGCTTAGAGGAATCACAGATTTTAAAGAATTCTGGGGGACTTGAAGGTCCTAATGTTCTCATTTTAGTACACTAACCTCCTCCTTTTTTAAATCTTGTCTTCCTAATCTCATTTTCTCCTCGTCTTTCTTTTCATCATGTTACATTTTACCCAGTGTGTATTTATGTAAGTATATGTATTTAAGCATTTCCTGAATCAAAGTGAAATATAAATACGTTAATGAATGAGTGCTGTATTTGCCTTTTTAGTAGTGTGTCTTATACCTTAATAAAAATTCAAGCCATTATAGAATGAGTCTGTGTTTAAGTATAATACTAAACAAAATGCCTTGCATATAGTACAGCGTGCATAGATGTAGATTTGCATTTAGTGCCTTGCATGTTTGTTGACTGAACGATACACATACGAGATACTCTGCTGTTTAGGGTCTCCTGTTTGCCTGCGTCTCATTTGCCTTTCTGCAGACTGCCTGCCCCGTTAGATCCAGATGAGCTGGCTGAGTATGCGAGCAGTCTTTTGCTCAGCACCTCCCTGCTCATGTGCATGGATTTATGCCTAATCACAACCTAGTTGCTAAGGAGTCAAGTGCAGGGCAAAACAAAGGAAGACTGGCAGTGAAAGTATCTCAAGAGAGGTAATCTAAGGGCACCTGGGTGGCTCAGTTGGTTAAGCGACTGCCTTCGGCTCAGGTCATGATCCTGGAGTCCCTGGATCAAGTCCCGCATTGGGCTCCCTGCTCGGCAGGGAGCCTGCTTCTGCCTCTGACCCTCTCCCCTCTCATGTGCTCTCATTCTCTCTGTCTCAAATAAATAAATAAAATCTTTAAAAAAAAAAAAAAAGAGAGAGGTAATCTAATAACAACGGCCAGTGGTTCCTCTGAATCTTGTTTCCTCAAGTTGTTAACTTCAGAGAGATGTAAAATTGCTTACATTAGGATAGATTTGGGAGTTCTTTTTTGATAATGGAATCAAGTGAAAAGGTCCTCTATGATACTGTTGTGGATGAATGTGATACTGGTCAGGAAACATGAGCCTGCCAATTTTAAGTCTGCATGCTTCCATTAACAACTTAACAATAGTGAGACAGCTCCCTGTTGTCTCTTGTTTCTGTATCAAGGATAGAGAAGTGCCCTATTTTTCATCCTGTTGGATCTGCCCTTTCTCATGTCACTGGATTTGGGCAAGTTTATATGTTGGTATTTTTCTGGTCATAAAATTACAGCTACATTTAAGAGAGTATTTTCTTATTTCTACCCTCCTGACATAGTCAAGCTATAATATAGAAATGAAAGATTTATTATTCATTGCATTTATGGAATAAAATTTTGTTCCTTGTGTTTAGTTGTGAAAACAAGTGAATGAAAGACTTACGAAGGTGCACTGCATTTTGCTGGATACTGTGGATGATGTTTAGGGAAGACAGAGCCCCGTGCCCTGAAGGAGATTCTTACTTTGTAGAGTTTGAGCTAGCAGACACAATTAGAGAACAGGGTAAGGTTATCCTTTGGAGCGAGGTTCTTGAGAGGATTAGGAGCGATCCCTGGGGATCAAAATATTGGCACCCACTCAAAGAATCTGAATTGTTTTCTGGAAGGGTAGATAGCATTTGCACAGGTAGAAAGTAGGAGTAGGAAGTTTCTGGAAAGTGAGCCTTTTAAAAAGACGGTAGTTGCTACAGAGAGAGACAGAAACAAAAGAGGTAAGTTTTGTGTGAAGGTGAGTGATGAGCAGTAACAGGACTATGAGTGATTGTTTGGGGGCAGTCATTGGGGAGATTGTGTGGGGACAAGTTTTAGAGGACCTTGAAAGCCAGACCCATAAGTGTGAGTTTGGTAATGAGCAAACACAGGTTCCTGATGGGCTATGAAAGGAGTATTTTAGGAAGTTGAGGCTGACAGCGATAACTGGGGGGACAGTTGCAGTGTATGTTACAGTGGTCAAGATGAGGTTAATTTGGCAATCTCAAAGGATTTGATAATCATTTATTGAATCGCGACCAAGCACTGTTTGTCCTTAGTACTTTAATCATGATTTCATTTAAACCTCATAACCACCCTGTGAGTTAGATATTATTACTATCTTCACCTTAACAGATGAGGAAACTACAGCGCACAGCAAGGGCCCACAGCCAATGAGGAGTAGAGCAATCTGTCTGGCTTTGGAAACCAGGGTCTTAGCCCCCCTATGTTATGTTTTCCAGAGAAAATAAAACTAACATTCTTTTCTTCTGTGTGATTTTTTTTTTTTTTTCTGTATTAATTCCCCATCTCCTTACCTACAACATTGGTTAAGTGGCCTTAGAACAAAGGGTAGGCTTGGGGATTTCAAGTAGTTTTGCTCATTTTGAACTCTTCAAAACCAGTGACTACTGGTTACTTGTAAACGATACTTTGTAATTTCACTTTTTCCCTCTAAACTGAGACAAATCAAAACAGCTTTAGACTGGATTTTGAGGCTGGAGGAAGGGAGGCTAACTAATTTCATAAGTGTTTCTGGTTTGCTGAGTTTCTTTACCTAGGTCCTATTATAAACAGTAATGGTTTTTGTATTTATATCTGTTTCAATATACCATGTACACTTATTTAACTGCTAAGCTGACAGAAGCTCTCTTAAACGCACAAAATTTGGGTTTCAGCAGTCACGAGATTTATCGGAGATTTCTAATTTGTTCGCGGTCAGTCTGATACATGTGTGCTGCGTAATTTAGAAAAGGCAGTTGTTTGGCAGTTGGTGTGCTCTGGGTTCCCTTTGTCATTTGTGACAATTGGTCCCTTTGCTGCGCGTGTCTTTTAGGACAAGGGATTGAGCTCCTACAAAAAGCATTTCAGAAGTTTTCCAACTTATGATTTTTTCCTCTTATTCTTTACTGTTTGGTTTCTTTGGCAACCTGGCCTCTCCTAGCACCCTGCAGCCCCTCTTCCTCTCCACTACCCCACCCATTACTTGAGGGTTTTTTCCCTTGCTGCTTTAGGACTACACTAGAAGAATATGCACATTTGCTTAAATCTCTGTTCTTGTATGCTTCTGAGAATAATTAGAAAGGAAATCACTTTTAGAAGCTAAGTAACCTGTATTTTTGGGTTTCAGAGTTCCAGCCATAAAAGGCTGAGTTTATTCTGTTGTCTGCAGTTTCCTTCCTTCCTTCCTTCCTTCCTTCCTTCCTCCCTCTCTCCCTTCCTTCCTCCCTCCCTCCTTCCCTCCCTCTCTCCCTCCCTCCCTCCTTTTGTTAAACAGTAATAAAAAACATGTTTTCCAGTTAGACCAAACATTTTACATTCAAAATATTTTAGGATATAAGGCGTAGAGGGAAAAACAATCTGAAAATGACATACACAGTTTGGTTATATAAGGTTACACTGTGATTTGTCTATTTAAAAATCAATTATGTCTATGAAAAGCACTTCTATTACTTTGGGGGTGGCGGAGGAAGTAAAGATCTAAAAATCTGTCCATTGTTCGTTCACATTTGGTCCTTAAGTGATACATTTTGAATCCCAATTCCTTGACCCTGTTCATAGTCATTTCAGTATCCTGGGCAGAGGTGGCCATTTCTATTACCTAAAGCACAGTGAAGAGCCCTACTTCTTTAAATACAAATGAAACCATTTGTACCGTTAGTATACATTGGATGCCACATGGTTGATCCTAACTGTAGTCCTAGTAAACCATGTCATTTGCTTTTACATTTGGCAATATTCACTTTGCCTCAGTGTATTTTCGTTTTTTAAAATATGCTGTAGAGTATATAGGGTATAGGTAGGGAGTGGCTAAGAAAGGGGGAGAGGAAGGAACTGAAAGAGAAAGGGTTACCGCACAAATGCCTTTTCCTACTGGGGCACAAATATATGAGGTTTCTGTATGTGTGTCCAAATGTTTGAAAAGAGAAGATGGCTCTCTTTGTTGGGATCTGTAGTAAATTTGATGTTATGTGCATATGAGTGTAATGTATATGTCCACAGATGTGTGTGCTGCAAGTTAGGAATGAATGAAAAGCCTGCTGTAGAAGCAAGAAGGAGAAGGAATTAATTTTGCCTGGAGAAGTCAGGGAAGGCTACCTTGAAAAACTGACCACAGACCTGGCCTTAGGAGAATGAGGGAGAATTACTAGTTGCATACAGCCTTAGCACCAAAGGTTTGTGTGTGTGTGTGTGTTGCGGGGTGGGGGGGGGGGACTGTGGCTGGGAATATTGGAAGATCTAGTTGAAAGGTAGGTTTGGAGGCAGATGGTGAAATCCTGTTTGTCTTGATCGTTTAAGCAAGGGACAACCACCAAGAGATACTTTAGGTTTGGTCTTTTAGATCAGATTTGTGTTTTGAGAGAATCTCTAAATATAAAATTATATGCAGCGTGTAACTGTAGAACTATATGATAAATAATGAATTTGTAACTTAATTATTAGGGTAATTGAATAATACCTGGTTTCCCCTTCCCTTAATCTTTAAAAAAGCATTCTGTATAATGAGGCAGTTTTATATAGTGGTTAAGAGGTGGTATCTGATATTGAACTCCTAGTCTCCCACTTATCAGCTATCTTTTTAACTTTGGATAAGCCTTAAGCTTGGTTTACTTCATATGTAAAACAGGCATAATGATGCCAACCCCAAAGAAATGTTTAAGATTGGATTGAATGAGATCATATATATAAAGCCCAGCATTTCACACAGAAAACTTATCTAATAAATAGTAGCAATTATTATTTTATGATACTGCATTCATTATAGAAGAAAAAATTTAGAATGTGAGGGATTAATGTTTTTTTGGCGGTGGGGAGACCTTTGGTAAGTAGATAATTAGGAAGTAGACTCATAATGGCTTTATCCAAACAATGCTTTTAGGTGCCAGGGAAAGTCAGGGTAGAAGAAGGAGGTTTGGCCAGAGAAGAGAAAATACTGTCACTTCAGTTATGGATGGGCTGACTTGAGGGTGACAGAGTACATGAGGGAGATGTCCAGGAAGTGATGGTTGGAAATACAAAGCCTGGACATACAGATGTGCAGGTTGGAGATACCAGGGTCAGCAGCAGCCTAAGCAGAGAGAGCGCCTTAAGGAAAACTCATGTGTAAGACTTGGGAGCCTGTCAAAGAAATTGTCCCTACTTGATTCTAGGGATATAGGTCACTGGTCTTTTGTCTTACCTTCTTAAAAAAACTAGGGACTTAGAGAAATCAACTATTTATTTTTCTTAATGTACTTTTTAATGTATTGCCAATAAAATAATGTAGACTGTTAGACTAAGGCACTAGACTGTGTATTCTGAAGGCCCAGGAGTTTAAATTTGTTGCTTTACTCATTAATGTGTATAGGATATACCCAACTTTGGTTAGCCTTCTGACTGTTGGGCCTCATTCACAGCATTTTCTCCACTTCTGTCTCAAAGTGGGAGAAAAGTTCATTCTTTGAACTGGGGAAGCTCTCCGATGTTGGCAGGTTTCCTCCCTCTCATGTCTAGACACTTGGCCTCTATAGTAGTTTTTTATTCAGGAAAGTTCTCACCTCTGCATCGTCGATATGGTGTAGATTTGCTGGTACTTGGCTAGTCAGGATCACTGCAGTGATTGGTATTGGTAAGTGCCATGTTGTCTTGCTGCCAGGAATCTTGCATAGTTAATGTGTTCAGTCATAGCCTTTTCTTTATGTGACTGCACCATTAAAATACAGATTGTCTTACTGCCTTCTCACAGAATGTCAACTGTTTCCAGTTAATTTTTTTTCTGAGTGAGAAGGAAAAAAGAATCTTTTGCCATTGTCTTCAAACTGAAATTTCAATTTCAGCAGCATTTGATCTGATGTAGTAAAATATTAAGAGACTCAGAAATTACCCTATTAGAAGTTTGAAATGCTGCTTCCCAGTTTATATAGTAGGATTGAAACCTTAAGCCCTGTGTTTTTAGCTACCTTTGGGTTAAATTGTCAGAAACTATCTTGCTTGCGTTAGAGATTTACAGTTGTTAATTGTCCCTCCTTACCCTACTTCATGTACCAAAATCTAGAGATGGGATTGTAATTGGAAGCCCACAGTTAACACTTCCACAGGGCCAAGTTTAATTTTTCATTTTAATTTACTCAATCCCTTCTTTACCTCTGGGATACTATATAAACCATGAGAGACGATGGACTCTGAAAAACAAACTGAGGGTTCTAGGAGGATAGGGGGTGGGAGGATGGGTTAGCCTGGTGATGGGTATTAAAGAGGGCACGTTCTGGGCGCCTGGGTGGCTCAGTTGGTTAAGCGACTGCCTTCGGCTCAGGTCATGATCCTGGAGTCCCGGGATTGAGTCCCGCATCGGGCTCCCTGCTCAGCGGGGGGTCTGCTTCTCCCTCTGCCCTCTTCCCTCTCGTGCTCTCTGTCTCTCATTCTCTCTCAAATAAATAAATAAAATCTTTAAAAAAAAAAAAAAGAGGGCACGTTCTGCATGGAGCACGGGGTATTATGCACAAACAATGAATCATGGGACACTGCATCAAAAACTAATGATGTAATGTATGGTGATTAACATAACAATAAAAATTAAAAAAAAAGAAAATAACTTGGATTGCCTTTAGTTTTAATTTATAACTTTTATTAGGATTTTATGATGGTGTATCTTTTTGGTTCTGGAAGTCTCAGGGGGCTAACCTTGTTCTTCTTGATCTTTAGGGACTTAGGATAGTTTGTATTGGTGTAGAACCAGCAATATCCTGCTTGTTTTCAGGAAGCCTAGTGGAAGAATACTGAGTTGCAAGTTTGTGCAGACCTCAAATAAGTGTATGGTGAGCTATAAAGTTACAGTGTTAAATTAGCTTCTGGCCTGCCTACTTTGTTTCCAAAGTTCACTTTGCATTTTAAAAGCCGTTACTGATTTTAAAAGCAAATCTAGAGAATTGCATGGAAATACAGATCATCTTTTTTTTTTTTTTAAGATTTTATTTATTTGCAAGAGAGAATGAGAGACAGAGAGCATGAGAGGGAGGAGGGTCAGAGGGAGAAGCAGACTCCCTGCTGAGCAGGGAGCCTGATGTGGGACTCGATCCCGGGACTCCAGGATCATGACCTGAGCCGAAGGCAGTCGCTTAACCAACTGAGCCACCCAGGCGCCCCAGATCATCATTTGAGGGACATTTGAACTTGCAAAAATAGTGAATGTAGAAGGCAAGGTGCTCTTGGCTGGGCATTATAGACTAGAAACTGGCATTTAAAGTTTAAACTGTTTGGGTAAGATGACACGTTTTCCTGGTTTATACATCTTAGTTTTTCCTCCGGGTCCCGTCCCCTTACCACCATTGCTCCCAGCATAGAAGAATGTTACTGTAGTCTTATGTGGAAGAGAGACCAGAGCCTGACTTATTTAGGGGCAAGGAAGGAGAACTGAGGTCTTTTCACTATTAGGTATTTCTGGCTATGGATGTGGCATAGGTCTTAGGTCCTTCACTGACGTTTTCTTGTTTTCTCCATGAAATGCTGACACTTCTGGGGTTTTTTTTGGAATATTTTTTCCAAGGCTTCTGATAGTTTGCGGCTATTGTGAATGTGTTCTTTGGAAAATTATTATCATCATCACATCTTCTTATAAATTAACTTTGCTATATTAGAAAATAAATTTTCACATGCTGGGATCTCATAATTTATTTTGTACTTAGGTTTTATTTATCCTCTCAATACTTCAGTTTGATCATCTGTCCGTCAAAGGGTTTGGGTTAGAGATTTCCAAGGGTCTTTCTGGTGTCAACATTACGTGCGTCTGTGATGAGGTAACAGCCTTTACATACTTTAGGAGGTGAGTGGGAGTTGTACCAGCCAAATACAGATAAGTTCTGTGAATACAGCCAAACTTAGCTTGGTTCGTATATGTTTGCATGTGTTTAACACTCTTTGTATAATGGTTCTTTAACATATTGAGGTAAAAAGTGAATACTTAACATTTAAAAAATAACCCTCAAAAGTACAGTTTCTTATTCTGGCTGAAATGGTCTCACCCTGCATTTTAGTTTGTTGCTGTGTTAGTTGTACTGCATATTTTTTCTCCTAAAAATAGATGGTCTTTAAACCATAGTTTTTATAAATATTTGCATCTCAAGTCAGATTTTTCCTGTACCTGAGTTTCATTAGAACAGGTTATGTTAAGAAAGCTTTATCCTCCACGTTTGTTCTCTTCCGTACCTCTGTCCCAAGGATCCCAAGTGCAGATGTCAGAAGATTGCCTTGGGAGTGTGAGTGGTATTCTTGAATTATTTTAATATTTATTTCTGCTGGGTGGAGGGAAGCAGATGCTGTGCTTGTCATATCTGAGCTGAGAATATTCAGTTCTAACCCCAAATGTAGCTCAATAACCGGCCATCTTTTATATCTTTAGAAAGACATAGGCTGGCTATATAAGTTTCTGTCTAGATGTTTGCCAGGAATTTGTTTGAACAAACTGAAATGGCTAAATGAATTTTAACCCTGATTTGAATAGGGTTGCCAAAAATGGATTCAGGGCGAAGGTTGGTGGAGGTCGTATTGGGGTGGTACTGAGCTGGTACCAGTAGGTGTGCCTGTGTGTCTGTATGTGTGTCTGTCTGTCTGTATATGTATTTAATTCATGGTAAAATTAGCATGTAACATAAAACTTATCATCTTCACCATTTTTAAATGTACAGTTAAGTACATTCGCATTGTTGTGCATCCAATCTCCAGGACTCTTTTCATCTTGCAAAACTGAAACTCTGTATCCATTAAATTAAACTAAATTTAAGTAATTAATTTAAAAGTAATTTTTCTTTTTGTGCACCTTTTTTTTTTTTTTTTTTAAGTAAGCTCTATGCCCATTGTGGGACTTGAACTCATGAACCTGAGATCAAGAGTCTCATGCTCTACCAACTAAGCCAGTCAGGTGCAAAAATTCCCTAATTCCCCCTTCCCCCTGCCCCTGGCAACCACCATACTACTTTCTGTTTCAGTGAGTTTGAACCAGTAGCTATTTTTTTGAGAACTTGCCCTCCTCTGTGCCAGCCGAATGGATTTTGAGGGTGAAGAGTGGAGTGATCCAATAAAACCAGTAGCCACTCTCCATAATCACGTGACTGTTGGCAGTGGCCAGCCCTGAAATTCGAGCATCTGTAAGTCTTCTGTAATTTGGAGTTTGGAAACTGCTGTTACTTTTGTTTGAGTAGGAGGAGGAGGAGGAGGAGAGTTGGTGACTGACCCTCTTAGGCACTTGTTACTTGCCTGAGGTTGGAGGAGAGACCTGCCTCTTCTGGGATGAAAAAGAAAAGGCGGGTTTGGGAGCACGCAGAGAAACATACAAGAAATCGAAGGAGTTTTTCGTGTCTGTTTTCCCTGTCAAGTAAGAAGACTCTGTCATCTGTGGCAAGTTAGGGGTCTGCAGTTGGCGAGAAGGCTTTCAGGAAGTGACAGAAGGTGGGATTCCTAGGCAGTGGGGTAGAGGCCTGGGCAGGGAAAAGTAGAATGCTAGTAATAGTCTACAACAGCCAGTACCTACTAGTTTCCTGTGCTGCACCAGCTCTTGTTCTAGGTGATGTATGTTTTAACCTTTGGAACAGCTGTCTTCGAGCATTTGTTCTAGAGATAGGAAGTGGTGAGAGTGAGGACCCCAGTGGTATCCGCTTGCCCTGAGCCCAGGCTCTTTTCTCTCCCTGAACTGTTAGTGACATTGGGAGTGTCTGCATGGCACTGAGAGCCAGAAGTTTAGGGTGGAACTTCAAAAATTGTTCTTCAGACAAAGGGGGAAGGGTGGACTGAAAAAAAATGTACGTATCCCAAATACAACAAACATATTGATGCTTTTTTCCCACCAGAATGATTGATGCCCTTGATGGGCTGCTCCACTAACCGGAGTGAGCTCCCATAGCCCTTTTCTTTTTTTAATTTTTTTAATTTTTTATTTTTTTTTAAAGATTTTATTTATTTATTTGAGAGAGAGAGAGAATGAGAGACAGAGAGCATGAGAGGGAGGAGGGTCAGAGGGAGAAGCAGACTCCCCGCCGAGCAGGGAGCCCGATGCGGGACCCGATCCTGGGACTCCAGGATCACGACCTGAACCGAAGGCAGTCGCTTAACCAACTGAGCCACCCAGGTGCCCTAGCCCTTTTCATTTTGTGGAGGAGAACTTGAATTTCTGTCGAAACCCAGATCCAGTTATGTGACCTGACAGTTAGAAGGCTCTGAACTGATAAACTCATTTTCTCTTTAAAGCCTGTATTTCTGAAATACTGGGTTGATATTAATGCTAGTAAGTGCTTTAATTTCTTTGCAGCGGCAAGTGAAGGCCTTTTCACTTGTAGTTATTCTACTTATTGAACAGATATTAGTTGTACTCCTATTTTATATTAAGGGTCTGTGTTACGAAGTACAAAAGTGTTTTTTTTTTTTAAACAATAGCATCTCTTCATGCATGTTCATTATTGCTCTAAATAAATGTGAAATTTATAAAAAGTAAACCCCATTTTTCTTAGAATCATAAATGCAAGCTTAAGTTTCTTGTTTGCTTTTATTTGACGTATCTGAAGGTAACTTCCAGACATCTAGGAGAACAAACGGAGGCCAGAAGAGTTTGATGTAAAGTAAACAAAATGGATGGAGTTATAACTGAGCCTCTGTACGTGTTTTAATGTCCAGATGGATAAGCAAGCTCTTATCCATTTACAGGGGTAAACTCATCTAGTAAGATCAATTAATTAATTTCTAGGCTCTAATTAACTAATTATATTTTTTTACTATGTTATGGATTAGATTTGCATTGCCTAAAACTGCAGAAGGTAACTTTGCCCCCCAAATCTGCATATGTCAGATTACCTACAATTCAGACTGACATTTACCTCTTCTAGGTTTAGCCCTTTTCAATTTAGGAATATCTCCTAGGCTTGATATATCCTGTGTACGATCTACCTTGTTATGAAGGCTAGCTCTTTGGTTTTAATGTTAGGAGAAAAACTAGCAATAAAGCATGAGATGAAATACAGTGTCGATGACTTCTGTCACCTTAGTGAACACGCACTGCTGTACGGTGTTGGTTTGTTGCAGACTCTTTTCATAAGTAGAAAACTCTTCCAAAAGACATTTTTAAAGTTTTGCTGTGAAGAAAGATTGTTAGTGAATGAAAAGAACCTTTTCTAGACCCCTCTTTGGGAGTCTGGTAACTGGTACTTTTGGATTCTTTACACAGAGATCCCAGGCTGAGAGGATATCTCAGGATAGAGCTATCTTAGTTTTGAATCCAAAGCTATTAAACTCTTCAATTATGAGAAGAAACCACAGATTGCATAATGGCCTTGGTATTTTGTCGGTATGGTGAGGATGATCTCAGAAGACTTGTAAGCCTGTGTTGGGATGTGTGTGACACGTGCCTTTTTTCCTGATTTTTAAATTTCAGCAGTCTTCAACACATTTTTGAAACTGTGGATATCCTAAGTTAGCAAATCCAAATCAGTGCACAAAGCAACCATTTTTGCCAGTGCCAAATGCATACTTTGCTGAGTTTTGTAATCTGGGCTCCAGAGTTTATACAGAGCAAATTCTAACATCTGCCAAGTTCTGTTATGACCCAGAGGGGAGTAGAGCAAAGTGGGATGAAGAATCTGGAAATGCATACTGCCCATAGGGTAAATCGCATTTTGGAACTTGCTCCCATGTGGATTTTCTCCTCATGGACCACTTCGATGTTTAGCAGGCCGAGCCGGAAAGGTCATATTGCATGAAGAACAATAAATGGTCTGTTCAGTGGCTTGCTGTTAAGTCTCCTGCCAATGCCGACTAATGGTTGTGATAGCCATTTCTCCCCCAGGATATGAGAGTTTGGCTGTCGCGTTTGGGGAATATGATAGTTTGTTGCCATTGCTTTCAGTGTGGTGGAGAGATCGAACATGTAAAGGCTCTTATCCCAGTGGCTTAGAGTTCTTTTTTGTTTTTGTTTTTTAAGCCTTGACAGTAATTTTAAAAATGCAGTAATGGTATCTGTTTCACAAAATGCATATGAATATTAAATCTACTTGATTCGTTTTCATTTTGCCGAAGAGAACTTGAATTTATCTCTTCTTTAAAAAAAAAATATGTATGTATTTATTGAATGGGAGGGGTTGTGGGGAGGGGCAGAGGGGGAGAAAATCTGAAGCAGGCTCCACACCGAGCATGGACCCTGACGTGGGGCTCGATCTCACGACCTGAGCTGAAATCAAGAGTCGGACACTTAACCAACGGAGCCGCCCAGGCGCCCCTGAATTTATTTCTTCTTACAAGACATTGGCCTCATCTTTTTTTTTTTTTAAACCTTAAGACATTGGCACTAGAAATAATTTGTTGGGTTTTTTTGCTTTTCCTTAAATCAGCAAAACTTCCTTTATCTTGGGTTGTGGGTGCAGTTCTAAACCATGTTAAAAATATGTACAGGGGCACAGACCCCAGTAGGATTTAAAAGAGATGAAGAATCTGGGGCAGAAGTTAGTATGTCTAGTAAATTTAAGTTCCCTCAGATTTGCTTTATAGGAAGTGTATTAATATTTTTGGAAGTGCTTCCATCCAAGTGACGTATTTTACATAGCTGCCTTTGAAAAATATAGATGTATTCCTGAAATGATTTATCAATTTTTAATAAGTAAAATAGCTTAAAATGAATGATGAGTAATTTCTTTTGCAGTTATATGATAGATTAGATGTGTAGAGAAGCCCATTCTGGTCAGAAAACAATTTTTAAATGAAGCTGGGGAGAGGAAAAAATATGTGAACACGTATAAAATATATGTAAAATGCTGGAGCTTGTGTTAGAGAAACAGTTGAAGGCCTTGAAAGGCCTAGAAAGCATGCTTTCTTAAGGTGGAGTAAGCACTGGAGAGGGTTTCTTTTTTTTTCTTTTTTTTTTAAGATTGTATTTATTTGACAGAGAGAGAGACAGCCAGAGAGGGAACACAAGCAGGGGGAGCAGGAGAGGGAGAAGCAGGCTTCCCGCAGAGCAGGGAGCCCGATGCGGGGCTCGATCCCAGGACCCTGGGCTCATGACCTGAGCCGAAGGCAGACGCTTAATGACTGAGCCACCCAGGCGCCCCTGAAGAGGGTTTCTTATAGGATTAGAGTGGCAGGGGGGAGAAGAGAAGAAGAATAGTGTCCAAACAGACTAGTGGGAGGTCATATTGGAGACTGCCTCACAGAAAACTTGAGACCCCAAAAAGGTAACTTCCTCAGTGGATAAAAGGTGCTGTGCATGCAGAGGCTTGCATTTTTAATGTCTTGGATCTGGATGGGAAGGGGGAAAGAGTCTGCCATGAAACTGCCTAAACAGAAGTCCATACTCACATGGATTTGCTATTACCACTCATGAGTCCTGAAAATCTCATAAGATGATAACTTAGTTGAAAGCGCTTCTGGTTGATTGTGATTCCCAAGTGTCTGGGAGAATAAAATTCAGATCTAACACAGGAGCATCTAAATATTTAAAACAATTAAAAACAAACATAAAGGAACTCATTGATGATAACACGATAATGGTAGGGGACCGTAACACCCCACTTACATCAATGGGACAGATCATCTAAACAGAAAATCAACAAGGAAACAATGGCTCTGAATGACACACTGGACCAGATGAACTTAACAGATATGTTCAGAACATTCCATCCTAAAACAGCAGAATACACATTCTTTTCAAGTGCACATGGAACATTCTCCAGAATAGATGACATATTAGGTCACAAAACAGGCCTCCACAAATACAAAAAGATTGAGATCACACCATGCACCTTTTCTGAGCACAACACTATGAAACTAGAAGTCAACCACAAGAAGAAATTTGGAAAGACCACAAACACATGGAGGCTAAACAGCAGGCTGCTAAACAATGAGTGGGTCAACCAGGAAATCAAAGAAGAAATAAAAAAAAAAAAAACAAACATGCAAACAAATGAAAATGAAAACACAACCGTCTAAACCTTTGGGATGCAGCAAAAGTGGTCCTAAGAGGGAAGTACATAGCCAGACAGGCCTACCTCATGAAGCAAGAAAAATCTCAAATAAACAACCTAACCTAACACCTACAGGAGCTAGGAAAAGAACAACCATCAATGCCTAAAGCCAGCAGAAGGAAGGAAATAATAAAGATTAGAGCAGAAATAAATGATCTAGAAACTTAAAAAACAATAGAACAGATCTTTGTAGAAACATATTTTTTAGATCGATCTCAAAGAATCTTTATAGGTAAAGTGGCAAGAAATGTGAGCTTGCACAAGAAAACAAGCAACTATGAGTGAGATTATATTTTCCAAAGGGAGCAGTAACAATATTTCCTGACTGATGTCATGTGCTCTTCTAGGACCTTGCTATTCTACCGTCAAGAAATAGTCTGTCCCGGGCGCCTGGGTGGCTCAGTTGGTTAAGCGACTGCCTTCGGCTCAGGTCATGATCCTGGAGTCCCGGGATCGAGTCCCGCATCGGGCTCCCTGCTCAGCGGGGAGTCTGCTTCTCCCTCTGACCCTCCCCCCTCTCATGCTCTCTCTTTCATTCTCTCTCAAATAAATAAATAAAAAATCTTAAAAAAAAAAAAAGTTAAAAAAAAAAATAGTCTGTCCCATTGCATTAAACCTGGGCAGGGCTTTGTGACTGCTTTGACCCAAAGAATCTGACAGGACTGATACTATGTGATTTCTGAGGCTAAGCCAGAAAAATGCCACACATTTGTTCCTTATTCTCTTGGGATGTTCATTCCTGGAACCCATTCCCATGCTGTGAAGAAGCCCATGCAGTCCGTGGAGAGACCCATGTGATGAGGAACGGAGGCCTCAGGGCCATGGCCCCAGCTTAGCTCCCCTCAGACAGCCAGCATTGACTTGCCAGCCTTGTATGTCAGCCGTCTTGGAAGTGGATCCTCCAGCCTCCTGTCTCCCATCCAAGTACTAACCAGGCCCGACCCTGCTTAGCTTCCGAGATCAGACGAGATCGGGCGCGTTCAGGGTGGTATGGCCGTAGACCCTCCAGCCTCCTGTCAAGCTGCTTTAGGTGATGCCACATGGAGCAGAGCAGAAATCTGTCCTTTCTGAGGCCTGGACAAATCGCAAATCTGTGAGCAAAAGAAATGATTATTGTTTTAATCCACTGAGTTCTTGGATGATTAGTAGCACAGTAATAGGTAAAACTAGAACATTAGCAGTAACTATCAGTCTCATAGATTATTACTTTTATTTGAAGAAATAAAAGGGAATTAAAAATATATGATGAAGAGACTCAAAATTGATGAGAAAGATGTGCAAGAAGAACTCAGTCTCAATAGAATGTCTAAAAATAAAAGACATACATGAAAAAACAGTGGAAAGATGATGCAGCCTGGATAGAGTTGAAGAGTGAACTGGGAGATAGATCTGGAGATTTCTAGAGTTGCGTGCAGAGAGGAGGTGGGGCACATGCAGTTTAGCAAAAGAAGGATGAGAAGATACCATGTAGTCTGATTTAGTGGCTCTCAAACTTTGTGATCTTAGGACCCTGTGCACTTGTAAAAATTATTGAGAACCCTAACTTGCTGTTGTGTATGTAAGTTACGCTTATAATTTGGTCACATTTCTGTAAATATGTTATAGTGCAATAAAAAATTTACTTAAAAAAAGAAGACATCATAAAGAGTAGAAAAATAAGCCACACCTTGAGAGAAGATAGACTGATAAAGTTTGTTATTCAGAATATAAAAGAACTCCTTAAATTAAAAAGAAAAAAAAGATAGGAACAACAACAAACAAGGAAATAGGAAAGTCACGAATAAGTTTATTTCACTGGAGCAGGAACAAATGGTCTATGAATATATGAGAAGAGCCTCAGTTTTTTTTAATAATCAAGGAAATGCAGACTAAAACAGCGAGGGACTATGTGCCTCCCCATTCTCCATCAGACTGGGAAAAATTAAAAAATAGCAGTTGTTGGAGGTGATAGAGAGCAGTGGGAACACTTGCATTGTTGGATACAACCATTTTGGAAAAACAATTTGGCTTTACTTAGTGATTCCTAAGTATACACTCAAATGAAACTCTTACACCCATGGCCCAGGAGACACGTATAAGAATATTTAAAGTAGGGGCGCCTGGGTGGCTCAGTCATTAAGCGTCTGCCTTCAGCTCAGGTCATGATCCCAGGGTCCTGGGATCGAGCCCCGCATCGGGCTCCCTGCTCAGCGGGAAGCCTGCTTCTTCCTCTCCCACTCCCCCTGCTTGTGTCCCCTCTCTCCCTGTGTCTCTCTCTGTCAAATAAATAAATAAAATCTTAAAAAAATATATTTAAAGTACTGTTCATAATAGCTACAAATGCAAACAACTCAACTGTCTAGCAACTGTAAAGCAATGCATAAAGTTGGTGTATTCAGAAAAGGATGACTAGCATAAAGTGAATTAGATACCACTCCGTGCATTTCTTGCAATTTTCTAAATATAATCAGGATCAAAAAAGGTAGTTAAAAATAATAAGTGTGATTCTATTTACATTATTTAAAAACAGACATACCTAAATAATATGTTATTTGGTGATATATATATATATATGGGGAAATTATAAAGAGAAGCAAAAGAATGATACCATAAGTTTTAGGATAGTGGTTATTCTGGGGTAGGGGTGGAATGGAAAAGCCCATAAAGCACCAAGGTTTGTATATGACCTATTTTGCCACAAGAATTTCTGTGTGTTGTTGAAAGGAACCTGCAGGGATTCTTTTTCTAAGGACTGAATTTTGGTAATGCAAACACTAGTTCTTAATCTCTTCCTAGGTGTTCTTGCATATAAAATCCTCCAGTAAACACATGAATTTATTTTTCATGGTTTATGTCAACCTTGCTAACTAACTAGGGAGGGTGCCTAGGAAGCAGATGAAACAAGGAGGATTTATCCACAAGTTCAGGTTCGGTTGTTGTAGCCTAAGAATGAGAAACTAGGCCTCTTATCCTAACCTGTCTGAAAATCAGCTTACTGTTGTTAAAAACAAAAGACTGTTTCCCAGTTTATTTTTTTGGTCAGCAGCAAAGGCACTCTTTTGTCTCTACCCCTAGCCGGAGTCTGCTCTTTGTTAAAAATCTCCATGCATTGACATCTCTTCCTTTTCTGAAGGAATGTGAAACCCAATAATGATACACAGACCTGACCTACTTTGGAGGAACCAGAGGACAAAGAAATCTTAGTTTTCTTTGTCCTTTTTTGGTTAAAAAGCAGAGATTTTGGGAGATGAGGGCCAGAACTTCTTATATCTATACTTCTTTGAAGGGTCTAACATAGTTTGTCCCTGTCCTGTATATTAGAAGTTTCCCCTAATGTACATTGCTGGTAGACTCATAGACTTGATGCTCTTGAATTCTTTGCATGCCTGCTGATCTGGGAATGTTTGGCCATTTCCCAAGGACACAGTGGCTGAAAGAATCTATTGATTTGTTTTTATTTTTAGTTGTCTTATTTTATAGATTTGATTTTGTAAACACCTCAGTCCTTTTTTTTTTTTTTAAAGGAAGTAGTTGGGATCTAAACATACACATTTATATGAATGCATGAGTGAATTGAAATAATAGTTTGGACTATGCATTCCCATTTAGTTATCATCGTGGTTGCCTAATTAACTGTTATTCTACTTCTTAGTTGCTTTATTTGTTGTTATTATGCTAAGTTGGTAGATTGTTTTTATTCCAATTTTTATCATTTGCCTTATCAGTTGATTTTTTTTTAATAATAAAAACTAAGTTCCCTTTAAACCACAAGCAAAAATCTTTTTGGTCTGGTTCATTAACAGTTGCTAAAATCACAACTGGGTTCTGGGTCCTTCTAGGTCCTATATCGGGTGCTTGAGGCTTATTAAACCCATTGTTTTGTTTACTAATTATCAGCCTTAACAGAGTAAGGTGAATGTGAATATCTGGAATATCAAGAACTAGGAGACAAGACAGTGTGCATAAGGATAGACAAATAGATCAGTGGAGTAGATCCAATAGTCTAGAAATATCCCTTACTTGTATGCTCATTTGACTTTTGACTAGGGTGCCAACGACAATTAAAAGGAGAAAGAATAGTTTTGTCGAGAAATGGTTCTGGGACAGCTGGGTATCCACATGCAAAGTGAAGTTGGACCCCTGCTTTGCAAAACCATACACAGAAGTTAACTCAAAATGGATCGTAGATATAAACATAAGGGCTAAAACTATAAAACTCTTAGAAGAAAACATAGGAGCAAATCTTTGTGATCTGTGAGCAGTAGTTTTTTTAGGTATGACACCAAAAACACAAGGGACAATGAAAAATAGATAAATTGGATTACATTAAAATAAACGTTTGTGTTGCAAACAATGCAATGAAAGAAGTGAAAGGCAACCCACAGAATGGGAGAAAATATTTGCGAATCATATATCTGTGAGGTTTGTATTCAGAATATATAAAGAACTCTTACAATTCAATAATAAAAAGACAGCCTAATTTAAAAGATGAACAAAGAAGGCATATAGCAGGCCAACAAACATGAGAAGAGTGCTCAACATCGTTAGTCGTTAGGAAAATGAAAATCAAAACCACAATGAGATACTCATTAGGATGACTATAATAAATATTATGGCCAATAACACTGGTATTGGTGAAGATGTAGAGATGGTAGAACCTTCTCTTGCATTGCTGGTGGGAATGTAAAATGACATAGCCACTTTCCCATTTCCTTAAAATTTCCAAAAACACTATATATGGCGTTACCATATGACCCAGGATTGCTCATCCTATGTTTAAATCCAAATGAAAACACCTCCACACAAAAATTTTACATGAATGTTCATAGCAACAATATTCATCATAGTGAAAACGTGGAAACACCCAGAAAACCATCAACTGGATCATTAAAATGTGGTCTGTCCACACAATGGAGTGTTATTTGGCAATAGAAAGTAATGAAATACTGGCCTTTGCTACAGCATGGATGCCCCTTTTAAAAACATTATGGTAAGTGAAAAGACCACATATTATAGTACTCCATTTATATGAAATGCTCGGTATAGGCAAATTTATGGAGACAGAAAGTAGGTTAGTGGTTGCTTGGGCTGGTGAGGAGTGGGGGGATGAGTAGCGGCAGTCTTTGGATATGAGATTTATTTTAGGGGGACAAAATGTTCAAAATTAGATTGTTGTGATGGTTGCACTACCCTGTGAATATACTAAAAAACATTGAATCGTACTCTTTAAATGGGTGACTAGTATATTATGTGAATAATAACTCAATACAGCTGTTTTCTAAACACTAAAATACAGGAAAGCAGGGAAACTGCTAGGGGAAAAATACTAATGTGATTATTTGTCTTGTTAATGTCTTGTTAATGAATTGCTTGTACTTACTCTGAGTATTTGTAAATTTTTTTAAAAAGTCTAGTTTTGGAAAGAATTTTAAATATCTTTTAGTAAAAGACCTATAGACTAAAACTTTAAACATATTTAAAAGAATAAGAGCCAAATATTGTAGGGGAGAAGGGAGATGGATATAGTTTTACCAGAAAACTTAGGCTAACTCTAGCTACTACAGTTCACTTAGTGTTTGCTTTCTGGCAGGAAAAGCAACCAAAACTGATGATGAGTTCTTTAACTTACATTATTAAGCAAAAGGAAGCAATCCAAGTGAGAAAATGTATTTCCCAGCCCTGCACAGCACTGCACCGTAAAGCAGAATTTGTCCACGACTTGCTATCAGGTTCACAAAACTATGTTAAAAAAAAAAAAAAGAAAGAAGAAAGAAAAACAAAGAAAAAAGGATGCTTCAGTAGTAAACTTAAAAAAAATATATATTCCAAAATATCCTTCATATGGAAATTTATTTTGACCCTGGATATATGTCCAAGTTATGGGAATTGAGGAAAGAAGAGAAAACTGATTTTGGTCTGGTGTCTCTGGCGTTAAATTGAAGTTATCTAGCATAATAGTTAGAGACTGAACTTCAGTGTAATGCCAGAAGAGCAGAGTATTTTGTTGTGATGTGTGAAATGAGATGCATATGGTTGTTTTAAAAATGTAATAAACTTTTTTAGAATAGTTTTAGATTTACAGAAAAGTTGCTAATACAGTAGAGTTTACAAATACCCCACACCGTTTCCCCCATTATTCATTCATACCTTACATTAGTGTAGTACGTTTGTCATACTTAATGAACCTCTGTTCCTACATTATTATTAACTAAAGTCTAGAGTTTGTTCAGATTTCCTTAGTTTTTACCTAATGTCTTTTTCTTCTGTGTCAGGATCCAGACTAGGATACAACATTAGATTTAGTCATTATATCTCTAGGCTCCTCTTGGCTGTGATAGTTTTCTCATACTGCCCTTGTTTTTGATGACCTTGACAGTTTTGAGGAGTACTGGTCAGGTATTTTGTAGAATGCCCCTCGATTGGAAATTGTCTGATGTCTTTGTTGTGGTTAGACATGGGTTATGGGTTTAGGGAGGAAGATCACAAAGAGAAAGTGCCCTTCTCATCACATCCTATCAAGGGTAGATGCTATCAGTGTGATTATCACTGCTGATAATGAACTTGATCACCTGGCTGAGGTGTGTCTGTCAGGTTTCTCCACACTGTAAAGTTACTCTTTCTCCCCCTTTCCATATTGTCCTCTTTGGAAGGAAGTCATTATATACACATACTTTTTGTACCATCTTTGCAGGTGACAAAAGTAACTGTTTTGAAAACTAATGAGTCTGACATACTTACCTTTTCCAGTGAAGATTTTACCTATGTTTTCACAGAAACGGTTTGCCGGAATACCTATAAGTAGGGCCAGAGCTTTTGTCAGGAAAGAGCTTTAGTTCTGTTCATATGCTTGAAGTCTTTTTTTTTTTTTTAAAGATTTTATTTATTTATTTGACAGAGAGAGAGAGACAGAGAGAGAGGGAGCGCAAATGGGGAGAGGCAGAGGGAGAAGCAGACTTCCTGCTGAGCAGGGAGTCCGATTCAGGGCTCGATCCCAGGACCTTGGGATCATGACCTGAGCTGAAGGCAGACTCTTAACGACTGAGCCACCTAGGCGCCCCGCTTGAATTCTTTATGGAATGGCTAAATTTATATGCCATATATTATGAAAGAGATTTCCCTGGCCTGGAATTTCTTAGAGATGAGAGTTACCTACAACATAAAGAACCATGAGGTACTAGTTTTCCATTGTTGTGTAACTAAAACTTAACAGCTTAAAAGAGCACACATTTATTATCTCACAGTTGTGGATCAGCAGGTCTGGCACGGCTTAGCCTAGTCCTCCACTCAGGGTCTCATATAGTTGCAGTCAAGGTACTGGGTAGATTATGTTCTCATCTAGAGGCTCAGGTGGGAAAGAACTCACTTCCAAGATTCTTCAGGCTATTGGTAGAATTGATTCCTTGTGACTTTATGACTACCTTTTTGCTGGCTGTTGGCCGGAGGACACCCTCAGGTTATAAAGATGTTGCCAATAGGGCGCCAGGGTGGCTCAGTTGGTCAAGAGTCTGCCTTTGGCTCAGGTCATGATCCCAGGGTCCTGGGATAGAGCCCCTCAGGGAGCCCGCTTCTCCCTCACACCCTGCCACCCCCCCGCTCGTGCTCCTTCTCTCTCTCCCTCTCTTTCTCTCTCTCTCTCTCTCTCTTTAATAAACAAATTTAAAAAAAAAAAAGATGTTGCCTATAGTTCTTTGAGATCACCCACAGTTGGTTTTCCTATGGGCTTCTCAAACATCACCTCTTACTTCCTCCAGATCTCCAAGTCCAGCAGGAGGTGAGGGAAGAGATTACAGAAAGGTGTGAATATATATATATATATATATATATATACATATATATATATATATATCATTGTGTGTGTGGAATCATTGGAAGTTGGCCACCATAATGTCTCTCTGTTACATATTGTATGACTTCTGTAGAGAATATTTAATTTTGAGTAAGACTCTATCCAGTGAGTCTTTTTTGATGACAGTTGGTCAGAGTACCTCTTAAATATCAGTTTGACCTGGTAGAGCTGGTTGCAGTGAAAAGAATAAACCTTATAATTACTGGCATTATGGTAAGTGGAGGAAGGTTGAGGTGTTCGTGAAGCATAACCACAGAAGATGAAGAAAGCAGTTGGGGGAGAGGTGAGGTGCTATAATATATTTTCCCTGTTTCAGACTTCTGCTGACTTCTGATGTTGTCTGTCATTAATTCCTTTATGAGCCAGTTTTCTGTGTTTAAGAACTCATTACCATACCATAAAATGTATTTTTCAGAGGCAGTAAAACATAGTGTAGTTAAGGGCTCAGGGTCTGGAGCTCCACTGCCTAGGTTCAAATCCTGCCTCCACTGGCTAGTACTGTTTTACCTAGGCAGATTACTTCATTGGTGTGTGTATCAGTGTTTCATGGAAATAATTGCAGTTCTTACTTCGTAGGGTGGTGGAGGATGAAGAGCTAATGCCTATAATTATTGTTCATTTTTTCCAGTGCGATAATGCTTCTTCCATGGTTATGTTTTTATATTTTTTATTTTTATTTTTTAAAGATTTTATTTATTTATTTGAGAGAGAGAGAGTGAGAGACAGAGAGCATGAGAGGGGGGAGGGTCAGAGGGAGAAGCAGACTCCCCACCGAGCAGGGAGCCAGATGCGGGACTCGATCCCGGGACTCCAGGACCATGACCTGAGCCGAAGGCAGTCGCCCAACCAACTGAGCCACCCAGGCGCCCCATGGTTATGTTTTTAAAAAAGAATGTGAGGGGCGCCTGGGTGGCTCAGTCGGTTGAGCGTCTGCCTTCGGCTCGGGTCGTGGTCCTGGGGTCCTGGGGTCCTGGGATCGAGCCCCGCGTCGGGCTCCTCGCTCAGTGGGGAGTCTGCTTCTCCCTCTGCCTCTGCCTGCCACTCCCCTTGCTTGTGCTCGCTCTCTATCTCTCTGTGTCAAATAAATAGATAAAAACTTTAAAAAAAATTTTAAAAATGTGAATCATTTTAGAGGTACATATTGAAATATTTCCAGATGAAATATTGTGATTGTGATTTTGGATGAAATTGGTGGAGGTATAGATGAAGCAGAATTGGTGATGAGTTAATAATTGTTGAAGCTGATTGATGTTTAATGATGTTACTCTGTCTACTTTTGTGTATATTTGAAGTGTTTTATAATAGAAAGTAATAAAATACCATGGCACACATTAAGTGCTCAGTATATTTTAGCTATTCTTACTACGTTTATGTTTAATATATTGGAATTAACTTGTCTAAAACACAAAGAAAAACTAAAACAAACTAGACACTTCAGTTTTTTCATTCCTAAGACTCTTGCTGTAGATGGAAACTTTATCAAATTTGGGTAACATAGCCAAGATCTTAGACTTGGATTTTTGGTTTCAGTGTTAGTGTCTTCCTAGTTAAGTTGTGTTTTATGGGTTAATTAGTTTGGCTTATTTGTGGCTGGTATTCCATTTAATTTAGTCTACCGTGGTTTCTTAAGTGGGATGGAAATTAATATCAATATAATTGATTATTTAGTGTTATTAGTGTCAGTGGTAGGAGACATTGACTCTACCAATAGTAAAAATATTAGCAGCAAATGCCAAGGTTTTCCTAGGTAAACAGCAGTGTTACACTTTAGTTTAATGTAATTGCTGCTTAATTTAAGTGAGAAGGTTAATACTTAGGAGCGAATTCCCTGAGGTTATCTTGGCTGTGGTAAATGCAGCTTTTTTGCTTAGCATATGGTCCTACATTATAAAGCACTATAAAAGTTAGGTGGCTTGAATATTTTAATTGTTCAAGATTGAGAGTTATCTAACTAGTGATTGTTTTATTTTATGTGAACAAAACTTAGAACTTAAAAAAAGTTAACAGAAGCAAAACCAAAATCAGAGTTCTCATTAAGAATTGGCACAGTGAGAAGCTTTGTCTTGATAACCCTGCTTTCAAGTACATAAAGGCACACATTTATGTAATAGATCGGAATATTGAGGACTACAGAGTTGGTGACTTGCCCAAGGTTTGCCACAAACATATTTTAGTGATAGAATTGGGAATGGAGCTCAAGATCCCAGCTCTCTCGGTCCAGTGCTCTTTGGCCGTCCCAGTGATTTCCAAATTGTTCTCCAGAGCCTGAGGGCTCTATAAAAAGTTTTGTCTGTTTCTAAACCTTTTACCCCAGAGTAGCTCGCTCCTTCCTTCCTTCCTTCCTTCCTTCCTTCCTTCCTTCCTTCCTTCCTTCCTTCCTTCCTTCCTTCCCTCCCTCCCCTTTTCTTCTTTCTTTCTTTCTTTCTTCCTTCCTTCCTTCCTTCCGTCTTTTCTTTTTCTTTCTTTCTTTCTTTCTTTCTTTTCTCTTTCTTTTCATATTACGGTTTCTATTCTATTAGCAAGATTTTGTTCAGAAGGGAAAAGATCCTGCTACTGTGTATGTTAGTTTTGATGTCTTTCCTACCCTAAGCGCTTTATTCTGTGCCATCTTCTACTCAGAAAAGTACATTTGATTTATTGGCGGGGTTTTGTTTGACTTTGTTTCAAAGGATGTCATTGTGTTCTCTATAGAAATCTGTGACCCAAAGACCTCAGGAAAATTCAAAAGGACTTTTAAACATGGAGGGATAATTATTTTTAGTATGAAGTTATTATCAATGAATGTTTTATTTCCTTGCAGTTCTCTACATTCTCTCATCTCATCAGTCTTATTCCTTGTGATTTTCTGGATAGTGTTTCTCATGATCTGTTGTTTTTTAAGAAGATATTTATGCAAATATGTCTATTTTAAATGAACCTATTTCTGATGTCAGGAGATTTTTTTGGGATCTCTTTGGCAGTGAGTTATGGGTCATATCAATTTGCTTAAAAACAATCTTGTCAAGATCAGAAGAGGGCCCAAAAGACAGTGTAATGGGTTGGTTTTTGCTTAAATTGTGGATACTTTTAATGGTTAAAAAAGCCCCTCACTGTTATTAACTGTACTCAACATTTTAGTTAGTCATTGCACAATTATGATAACTTAAAATCCTTGATGATACTTTAGAAGCTCTTCAAAATTCTAGACTTGTACTGTAACGTTGGTTTAGGACTGTCATAGAAGGTCAGGATTTAGGATGCATGTAATCCTGCTAAGGGAAAGGACAAACAAGCTTACTAAATGTTAAGTCTGTTATATTAAGTACATACTTCATGTAGTTGTGTTTTTACATTAAATGTGGTATAAAACTGGTAACATATATAGGATATATATAATAATAATACATATGATAATGAATTACATTTCAATAGAACAGTTTTTCATATTTTTTTATGGCAGGGTTATCAATAGTCTTCTTCCTGCCTTTAGAATAAATATCAGAAATTTAAGAATTAATTAATGTTTACCCTTAGACTTTCCAGTGGAGTCATTTAAGTTACTTACACTTCACTATTCAGTCCATGAAACACAAACATTAATTATGGAAATATAAAATCTGTTTGATTTGAAAATGTGATGACCATTAACTATAAGGGACTCGTTGAGCCAGAATAAATGCAAAAAGCTATCACACAAAATATTCCCATTTTGGTGGAATCCCAGACGGGCATTTTTTTTTGCCAGCACTAATGGTGTGCAGCTGTGATTAAGAAAGCCCATCAGAAGGTACTTGGTGCAGTGTTCCTAACGGGCACAGGGAAGCTGGCTCTTTAATTCTGGGCTGCCACAGGGAAGACAGGCCGGCGTCATCAGCATTCAGACTAGAAATCCTGGTTTGACACAGATCTACATCGTGACAGTTAGCTCGCAGTACTGGTATGTGAGCATGTGTGACAAGTAAGTTTCAGAAATAGGGAGGATAAGATGCTCTCTGATAATGGAGATTGCTTCCAGTTTTCTGTTTGTTCTCATTACCAAAGAATTGGGAAATGTAAGAGATGAGGAATTTAGGGTGGTTTTTCAGCTGTTAATTGTGTTCCCTTGGTTCACTCAACCTTTTGCTACTGCAGCCTATCTTATTAGGCCTTGGGGGCATATTAATATAATTTAAAGCACCTTAAAATATGAACCGTTGCTGACTTTGTTCACCAGGAACAACACTACTATTGTAAGGTTAGCAAGATGCCCAGTGTAATAAATCTCCATTGGGGAAGTATAAGAACGTTATGAGTGCCAGTTGAGTTCAGCTTTCTTTCCAGCTGGTGCTTTAAAAAGCTTTGAGTGTTCTAGGTGCTACATCGAAATGTGCTTAACAGTACACGGCTCCTTGACAAATGCCGTTCTTGGGAAGAGCACAGTCCTTCTGGGAGTGTGTGTTATTTTTACCTATGAGCTGGCACTCTAGGAAAGAGCACTTCATTAAGAAAATTCATCTTGAAATTCATTCAGCTTTCTGCCTCCTAACCTCACAGTTGAGGTCATTGCCAAGTTTCACCCACACGTCTAATCTTTCTTCTCTGGGACTCAAATGCCATCCTTCATAGCTTCATTTTCCACCATAACTTTAAATTTTGCCTTGGACTAACTGCTGCTCCTTGTTTTTCTTTTATTTCGGAACATTGCTGTGACAATTACTATTTTTTCATAATACCCTTTTCTTAGATACTGTTCTTTGGTGGCCACTTTAAACCGTTGGAGCTTCCTTGTTAAACCACTGTTAATCCTTTTCTTCTCCATTTCTTGAATGCCTTCCCGCTCTGTCCCTCGGTGTTGAGAGCGTCTCTATTTGCCCTGCGTTCTTCAGTCCCGCTCCTTCTTTCCTGCTCTTTCCCTTCTGCCCTTTCGTTAAGGGCTTCGAGGTGTTCTTTTAAATAGGTCCCTAACCTTGGAATTCAGCCATCAGTCCAATTCTAAATCTCCCTCTTAAACTGGGAAGTCGTGGTCAACTGGAAATAGATACTGAAAATGGATCAGGCACTGATATTTGTAAGTAATTCTTTATTGTTATGGTCAACTCTATCCTCTTCTCCACTCCCCCCCCCCCCCCTTTAAAATATCTTCTTGTTCAGTTCATTTCAGTGGGAAACTTAAAGGCCAGGAGTTGATTTAATGTTATAGGAAGCATACAAAATGTTGTCGGCACTGTGTCAATGTTGAAATAACAGCAGCGGTAGTAATGGCGGTGTGGCTGAGAGAGTTGCCTGTTACGTTTGAGATACTCCTAGGACTTCTGCTTTCTGAGAGGGTAAATGTTAACCAGATGGGAATTATTGGAACTGAGAAACCATTTTCTTTTTGTCTGAAAAATTTTCCTTCTCTGCTTTGAATTCCAAGTAATCACCAGAAAATTTCCATTGATTAATTATGTACAATATGACCATGTTCCACCTTAGGAATTCTTCCAAGAATAACGTATGGGTCATGGTCTATTTTCTCACTTCAGGAAGCTCACAATTCTCTATCCTCCAGACATTGTAAATACAAGAACAATTTCACTTTCACTGTTTAGTACAGCCAAAGCAGAGAAGTAGAGAAAAATAAGTCACCTAAAGTCCTGCTAGATATTGTGAACTATTTCCTTTGGGGTTCATTGAAAGCTGATTTACCCTTACTTTTGGTGGTGCTGTTGAGTCCTCCTGTCTGGAGTTGGCTGGAATCCTAACATCTCAGTCAATCCCTAGGCTTCATAGCTGCGTATTTTTCCAGAAACAGTTGTGATTGGTATGTAAAATGGATAGAATAATCAGTTCTTCCCAAATATATGTCTTAGCTTTGTCCCTTAGAACTTGATTTGAGTATCAAGTTACCGACTCAATGTGGAGTCCTCCCTGATTGGTTCCGGTGCAGGAGTCAGGATAGGGACAGTTTACCGACTCAAATGTGGAGTCCTCCCTGATTGGTTACCGACTCAAATGTGGAGTCCTCCCTGATTGGTTCCGGTGCAGGAGTCAGGATTTCCCAAGAATATGGCCAGCCTACGTCCTGACCACAGCCATGTGGCACATCATTAATCACAGCCATTTAATGCCTTGCAGGTTTAGCCTTATAGTCTAGCTTGTGTATCTTATGATGGTTTGAGGTTTCTTTAAACCTATATTCTCACGACAATTCTATTTTGCAGTTAATTTAAAAGAAAAACAGGTTTTGTTTTGTTTGTTTTGCAAAGGCATTCAGATTCCTTTTCTAGAAGCCATTCTCAACTGGGAATGAATTAAGTCCTACCGAAAACAATTTGAGTGACTGTTTTTTTCAGTTTTCCCAAAGATGTGCCATTCTAGACTATAGGGCAGAAGTTAGTTCATCACATATGATAATGCCTCAGGGTAGCACTCAGAGTTTGATCCAGGGAGCCCAAAGAGTCTCCAGAACTCTTTCAGTGAGTGTCTGAGGCCAACACTGTTTTCATAAATAAATAAACATTATTTTCATTTTCACTCTCATCCTTTCACAGTTACGTAGGGAGAATTCGAGGGACTACGTGATGTGTGATATAATTTCTCTGATGGCTGACGAAATGTGTGATTGCCATTCTGGTGTTTTAAAATTTTCTGTTTTAACTTCTGATTTTAATTTTAATCCATTTTCTAAGTAAATATTGCTAGATATTACTCATGTAAACAAAACTTCTTTGAAGGTCTCAGTTTTTGAGAGAAGGAGTCCTGAGACCAAAAGGTTTGCAAACTGCTATCTTACGAGTGTAAAACTTAATTCTCTCACAGAAGCCTGTCGAGAGCAGCCTCTAGCGAGCTGCACAAGGGCACTGCCTTAAGCCCATCAGTTGTTCAATAAACATTTGTAACGGAATTAAATTGAGTTCTTGGAATGCAACTTTTGAGACCTAATTTAAGATTCTCTCCCAAGGCAGTGTTTGAGCACTGAGTGCACTGAAGCCTGCCAAGTTTCTTCGAGATCAGTAACTGGCAGTTCTCAACGTTGAGTCCAGTATTTCAGAAGTCATTTTTGTGTAATACGTGTTGTAGCCGGCAGCTTAATGGCATCATCTAAGATGTGGTCCACATATATCATTTAAAATTTTCAAGTAGTCATATTTACAAAAAAAAAAAAAAAACTATTTGGGTTTTTTTTTCAGCATTATTGAGGTATAATTGACAAAATTGTAAGATATTTAAAGTGTACAACGTGTTGTTTTGATATACATATACATTGTGTAGGACTCCCCCGATTGAGTTAATTAACATGTTCATCCTCACATATTTGGTTTTTTTTGTTTGGTTGGTTGTTTTGTTTGTTTTTGGTGAGAACATTTAAATTCTATGCTCTTAGCAGATTTTAATTATACAATAGTGTTACCAACTATAGTCAACATGCTTTACATTAGATCCTCAGGCCTTATTCATCTTTTTAAAAAATTTTTTAAAAGATTTTATTTATTTGACAGAGAGAGACACAGCGAGAGAGGGAACACAAGCAGGGGGAGTGGGAGAGGGAGAAGCAGGCTTCGCGTGGAGCAGGGAGTCCGATGCGGGGTTCGATCCCAGGACCCTGGGCTCATGACCTGAGCCGAAGGCAGACGCTTAACGACTGAGCCACCCAGGCGCCCCCCCCATTCATCTTTTAACTGAAAGTTTGTATCCTTTTACCAACCTGTCCCTATTTCTCCCACCCCCGCAGCCCCTGGCACTCACTTTTCTACTTTCTGTTTCTATGAGTTTGACTTTTTTTTTTTAGATTCCACATGTAAGTAATACCATGTGGTAATGTGGTTGTCTTTCTCTCTCGGACTTACTTCACTTGGCACAGTGCACACCAGGTTCATCCATCTCGTCACAATGACAGGACTTGGGGCACCTGGGTGGCTCAGTCATTAAGCGTCTGCCTTCGGCTCAGGTCATGATCCCAGGGTCCTGGGATCGGGCCCCACATCGGGCTCCCTGCTCTGCGGGAAGCCTGCTTCTCCCTCTCCCACTCCCCCTGCTTGTGTTCCCTCTCTCGCTGTGTCTCTTGCTGTCAAATAAATAAATAAAATCTTAAAAAAAACCCCAAAAAACAAATGACAGGACTTTTTTTTTTTTTAAGGCTGGATAATATTCCATTGTGTGTGTATATGTATGTGTGTATCTATAGATAGATTTCGATAGGTAGATAGATAGGTAGATATGCTACATATTCTTTTTTTTTTTTTTAAGATTTTATTTATTTATTTGAGAGAGAGAATGAGATAGAGAGGATGAGAGGGGGGAGGGTCAGAGAGAGAGGCAGACTCCCTGCTGAGCAGGGAGCCCGACGTGGGACTCGATCCCGGGACTCCAGGATCATGACCTGAGCCGAAGGCAGTCGCTTAACCAACTGAGCCACCCAGGCGCCCTGCTACATATTCTTTATTCATTCATCTCTTGACAGACACTTAGGTTGTTTCCATACCTTGGCTATTGTGAATAATGCTGCACTGAACATGGGAGTACAGATACCTCTTTGAGATAGTGACTTCATTTCCTCTGGATATACACCCAGAAGTGGGATTGCTGGATCTGGTTGTTCTATTTTCAGTTTCTTAAGGAACCTCCATACTGTTTTCCATAGTGACTGTACCAGTTTGCATTCTCACCAGCTGTACATGAGGGTTCCCTTTTCTCCATATCTCTGTCCCAGCATCTGTTACCTCTTGTCTTTGATAATAAACACCCTAATAGGCATGAGGTGGTATCTCATTGTGGTTTTGATTCACAATTCCCTGATAATTGGTGATGTGTAGAGCACCTTTTCATGCATGTGTTAGTCATTTGTATGTCTTCTTTGGGAAAATGCCTACTTAGGTCCTTTGTCCATTTTTAAAGATTTTTTTTTTTTTATTTGACAGAGAGAGACACAGCGAGAGAGGGAACACAAGCAGGGGGAGTGGGAGAGGGAGAAGCAGGCTTCCCTCTGAGCAGGGAGCCCGATGCGGGGCTCGATCCCAGGACCCTGGAATCATGACCTGAGCCGAAGGCAGACGCTTAACGACTGAGCCACCCAGGCACCCCCTTTGTCCATTTTTAAATTGGGTTATTTGTGTTTGTTTTTTCTGTTGAGTTGTATGAATACCTTGTTTATTTTGGATATTAACCCCATATCAGATACATGGTCTGCAAATATTTTCTCCCATTCCAGAAGTTGCCTTTTCATTGAAATTAGTTTTTAATAATATATTTTATTTAGCCTAGTATCTCTAAAATGGTATTTCTTGTAATCAATATAAAATTTATCAGTGAGATCATTTATATTAATCATTTTAATATTAAGGCTTTGAGATCTGGTCTGTTATTTAGCATTCATAGCACATCAGTTTGCACTAGCCACATTTCGAGTGCTCAGTAGTCACATGTGCTGGTGTGTTCTGTATTGACCAGGACCGATCTCAACCGTAAAATGATACTAGATCTGAGCTGAGAATGATCTCGGAATAGAGAGATAGATAATAAAAATTTAGCTACACTGGGGTGCCTGAGTGGCTTAGTCAGTTGAGCATCTGCCTTCGGCTCATCATGATCCCAGAGTCCTGGGATGGAGCCCCAAGTCGGGCTCCTTGCTCGGCAGAGGAGTCTGCTTCTCCCTTTCCCTCTGCCTGCAGCTCCCCCTGCTTGTGCTCTCTCTCTCAAATAAATAAATAAAACCTTAAAAAAATTTAGCTACAAAACCTAAGATAAAAACAATCCCATTGAAAATAATTCATAATGGCAAAAATTTGATATCTGCCTGAATTTTAAGACATTTCAGTGAGTAGAGCTGCTTCAGAGAACATTGAAAAAAAAAAAACTTTTCTCCACACTGTCATAATGTTTTCTCTTCCCTTCTTAAAAGCATTCAGTCTGCTTACTGTATTTTGTGAAATTATTGTGCATGCATCTGCATACTAGTTTAGGGGAGTGCTCTTTCTCTTTTTGGAGGAATTTTAGCACTGTGGTCTTTGCATTTTCTTCCTAAGTGGTTCCTTTCTTTAACTGTCCATTTGTCATCGCATATCCCTGAATGAAAAAACCCACTTACTTCTGATGCGTGAGGGGGAAGGGTGGTTTGTTTTGATCTTAATACTGAACCTTCCCTTGGCTCATTGGTTTTTATTCCGTCACCTTATCTTGCCTGTGAATGTGGTGTCAGGATATGCAGGTGAATTATTGCCTTTTGTGAAGAAAGCACTACTTTGTCAACTTCATTCCCTGTGAACATTACTGTGCTTGCAAAAATTAGAAGAGTTAAAGGAACTGTGGTTTAGAAGTGAGAACTAAAAGGGGGAAATAGCTATTTTCCCTCCCTTCTAGAATGAATAATAAAGAACTGTGACTTTAAATTTGGCACGATCTGAATTTAATTTTTTGTCACGCCACATGCCGATGAAAAAAGGGTTCATTGAATGGAAATATCTTGGGTAGAGAAATTCCTAGGGCTCTGGGCAAGCTGTAGCTTTTAAGCAACATCTTGGATACAGTGCCATGTTTAATTAATATTAGTGTCAATTCATAACTCGTTTGAGTTCTATGTAGAACAAGAAACTTTAAGAAATATATGATCCCTTGGTAATATATTAGAAGTTTCCTTTTTTCCTTGTTACGCTTTTCTTCATACTCAAGTACAAGGATGTGATTTATAGATTCTCAGCACCAAAATCTGGAAACATTCTTTGAGATTTTATCTTCTGTTTACCTACCAACTTACCATTTGCTGTGGACGCATTTCATTTTTCAAGCAGTGGGTGTGTACTTTCAGCTAAAACCCTGATTGTATGGCCACCACTATCTATAGCAGTGAAAATTCACGATCATCGATCTCTTCGGGTAGTCTCAAAATATTCACATTTGCTTGCCAACTCCCTGCTCTCTGACGTCGTCATTTTTCTGTTTCATTGGTATTTTTCCATTTTCTAGAAAACCTCCACCTTCTAGTTTGCAGCTAAAATAGGAGCTGAAGCTTTCGGACGTTGTCTTTTCCGTTCAGGGGTCCTCTCAGGCACGTGGACCAAGTAACACGCGTGTCCTCCTCTCTGGCATTGGTACTTGGTCTGGGGGGGGCAGGGGGCCCGGCTGGCCATGAAGAAGCAGAGCGCACTCTCCCTGGTGCAGCCCCGAGGATCAGGTCTTGCTGTGGGTTCCATCCTGTAGCTTGGTGTGACACTCCCGAATGGAATGCATTTTTCCCCCAGCTTCATTCCTTCCATGTTCTTCCCACATCAGCTGGAAGCAACCAGTTGGTTCTGAATGCTGCCCACAAATTGTTAGCTATTTCGCTTGTTGGGCCCCTCAACTTGCCCCTTGAGTAAGGAACTGATGTGTTTGAGATCCAGGATTACTTTGTTTAGTGAAGCGAATCTCATTTTTGTCAGGGAATGCCTAATGTTTAAGGCTTGATTCCAGAAAACAAACAAACAGATAACAGCAGTACCTGTAATTAATGCGTATGACATGCTTAGCACATGCCAGGCATTATATACTAGGCAGGTTGCATCCATTAGCTTAGTCAGTCCCCAGCAACCTTTAGAGCAGGTTCTGTTGTTGCCCGCATTTTTTAGATAAGGAGCCATAGCAAAATTAAATAGCTTGGTCAAGGTTATACATTAAAAGGGCAGTTCTAAGATTTTGAACCCAGGCAGCTTGACACCAGAGTCCTTCCTGTTGACGCCACGTTCAGCTGCTAGGCCAGGCTTTGCCCGTGTCTTGTTGAATCCTGAATCTCATTGAAGAGTAGACGGGATTTGATGTTTTAATCTACGGAAACCTCTCTGCATCCACCTTTGGAGAACAGATTATACTTAATGCAATTTTCCCTGAAAAGATAAGAATACATTTCAGTATGTGGGGCTGTATTCCCTTTATGGGGAGGCACATATACTTGTTACGAAATGTAGAACTACATCCATGCTATATACCATTATCTCTATCAAATTAAAAATCGTTACTAAGTGCATATAAGTGGATATAAGATCTTGTAGCCAGCTTTGTTCTCATAGATGATTAGATTTGGTTTTCTCTTTACCTTTGTGAAAGTCGTATTACCTCAGAATGCAAATGAAATTCAGAAGGGGTTCATGTGAATCAGGAGGCCCTATGACTCCCCCAATTATGTATGACTCAGTCCTCTCTTGCGAGTGAAAAACTACAAAAATATGGTCAAATGCATTGAAGGCCCTCATTAACCACCTCCATCCTCTACCCCATTACTTTTTCTGTGCCGTCCATTGACAGGCATGGGCAGGATAGGGGATTTGAGGCCTGGTCCTTGGACACAGAAAATGATAATATTTTCTCGGTGGTAAACAAGTGAGGTTTCTTGAGGCTGGAGGTGATCCACTGCCACCTACCCATGGCCTTGGGTACCCCTGTAACCCACTTCTAGCACACTAGTTGGGAAGCTCTGCGATGGGCATATAGCTGCAAGTTTCTAAGCTTGTTATGTATTTGAAAGCAATCTGTAAAGTATAATGTGCTATTCATGTGTAAGCTTTTATTAATAATTACAATTAAGACCCAGATATTTGTTCTATAAAAGGACATTGTGTACTGCGATTTTTGTGTTTGGGGAGCTGTCCTTAGAGGACCAGGTACAGACACCAGACCATTTGCTGGAGTTAAGGTCCTGTATGTGATACGACACAGTAGTGAGGAGAAGTAGAAACGCTAATGGTCCGGGGTGAGATGCACTCAGATGCCCTACCACTGAGCTATAACCCTATATCCAGGATGATACGGTACAAGACTTCTTATAGGAGATCAAACAGCTCGTGAAATTTGTTAATGATTCTGCTCTTTCTCCTCATAAAATTTCCTACCCTCTTCTCTGCTTATCCCAATTCTTTATCAAGTTCTGCTTTGTTTGTGAGGTCTTTCCCTATGTCTGCTTCTCCCCCCTGGTGAAGGTCATACTCCATTCTCTGTTCTACCATCATACCTTGTTTATAGCTTTGTTGATTGTGTTTCCAACGCTGTATTGTTGCCTGTTTCATGTATGTCTTTCCCTTACTAGACCGTGAGCTCCTTGAAGTTAAGGCTGTATCTGATTTAATCTTCATAGTTTGAGCTACATCCAGCTTCCTTTATCACATTCTGTCGTTTTGAACGCTCTTTGAATTGAGCTGAAATTTGTCTCTCTGGGCCTTTCTCCCATCAGTTTTCATTCTAATATCTGAAACAACTCCAAAGTTACATTTATGTTAGTTATTCTTACATTTGAATCATCTACCCTGTGTAGTTCCATATAGTCTTTATTGCTCTGGGCTGAACATTTATTTATTATTGAAATTTTGCTTCCTTGTTTTTTTTTTTTTCTTTTTCTCAGTAAGCTTCCTTTCCCTCTCTCAGTGTATAGAATCATAGATTTTTAGGAATTGGAAGGGGCTAGAATTTACCTTGGCTTGGTCCTTCATCAGACTAATATTCTTTGATTATTTGTGTATCGACTGAGACGGAGATATAGTGATATTTTGGGGCAACACAATATTTTGAGTATTTCACTAAGAATAGTGAAGAAGTTTACATTTGGTAGAGTAAAAAAAGTTCTTCATCTTTCATTCTGTTTTAAAACGTATGTGCTGCTGGATGTCTTAACAATGATGAGCAAAATAGATGTTTGATACTGAAGCAGTATATATACAGTACAGAAAGATCTTCAGATTTTTGTAGCATTAACATTAAGAATTTGACTGTAAAGCCAACCAACTTGGGCTTCAGTCCTGGATCTGCCGCATACTAGCTGTAAATGGCTTAATCTTGGGTAAATTATCTCTGTGTGTCTCAATTTCCCTATTTGGGAAATAAGGTTAATAAAATGTAGGGTATTGTGAGGTTTAAATGATGTAGTACTTGGAAACACGAAGAATTCTGCTTGGCACACAGCACATGTTTGGGGTATAGTGACTGCAGCGACCACCACCATACCATACCACTTCTGCTACCGAGTTATGCAAAGCCCCTGGTGACGTGTAGGACGCACCTGTGGAATTTGTCGTCGAACCTTACTAACTTATCATGTACTTGTGATATAAGCATTTTCTCTTAATAAGAGACCCGACGTACCATTGTCTGCATCAAAGCCTGATTTGCCCAGACTGTGATCACATCTGTGGAGTAATGAAGTATTTTGTTTGTCATAAGGTCTTACTGTCAGAGTAGTTTAAGAAATGGCAGAAAGACCCGTTAGCTTTTGGAATCTGTTCCTTTGAGACCAACTTGCTAGGAATCCATTTCCTGACTTTATAAAAAGAGTAAAATAATTTTATTCATTGATATTCTGTAAACAAAATGGTGGCAGCTTGTATTTTGTGGAATATAATGTTTTAAAGTGGTTTTAATTTTCCTTAGTGAACTGCTTTTAATCATGTATCAGAGTAAATTTTCTTCCTCTGTTCTCAGGTTGCTATCAAGATCATAGACAAGACCCAGCTGGATGAAGAAAACTTGAAGAAGATTTTCCGGGAAGTTCAAATTATGAAAATGCTTTGCCATCCCCACATCATCAGGCTCTACCAGGTAGGTCCCTTGGTGGCACAGTGTGTGGTGATGGAGAGCCCAGAATAGTCACTTGTGTGTATAAAAGAAAAGGTGTCTGGGTGAACATCTGCAACTTTTCTTGGTTTCTGTGTTCACATGTTTATCCTGCTGTTTTCCTGCCCTTTTATTTCCCACTCAGCACTTATGTTTTACCTGGCTACTTACTAGTAAGATCTACCTTACCCATGTAGGCCTTTTAAACTTGTTCTTTAAAACTTGGGTACCATTCTTTGTGAGGATTACACAAGAGGATTATTCAGAAGATGACAAGAACTTATTTATGTAGATCTGAATCCTGAAACAGAATGGGAAAGCCAAAGGAATGGAGAATTTTGGGGGATGAAAAGCTAGAGGTGAATATAACTATCTTTTTATAACATTCCTTAAATACTCATTTCTGTGATCCTGGTACGACTTATGATGGCGAAGGATATTTTAAGTATGGCTCCTTGTATTAGTCAGAACTCACCTCTTTTCTAGTAGGGCCCTAGACTTGGTTTCCTAAGGTAGCATTTGATAATTTTGATAACCACGAGATTGATTTGGTGGAATGGAAGAGATTTCCATTCTAGTTTTCTTACCTTCCCAGGAACCATGCATATTTCATGCCATCCTCAACAATGATTCCCTTACCTTACTGCAAGAGCAGTAAATCTAATGACTGGAATTTCAAGCCAGATAGAAAGAGAAGACCTTACCTTAGCAGGCGGTGGAAGAGGTATTTTGGGAGAGGTGGGGCTTTGGGGTGCTTCTCAGATTGCAGTGTGTTGGCAGCCGCAAGCTCTACCTCTGCCGAGGGCCAGCCCTGCTCACTGCTTTCTACCAGAGCAGCCGTCACCTACCTGTTCAGGAAGTGACCACCCACCTGGTTCATTTGCTGCTGTTGGTCTGCAGTACATGGTTGCCGGCCCAGACATGGCACCGTGTATAAGGGTGGAGGCACAATGGGCAGGCTTTCATAGTCTATTAATTTTATGGAAAAGAAAGCATGTTGTGATGTTAGTGTGTGTGGTTAAGGCTACAGCTCTAGGGCTTTTTTCTGGCATCAGCTGCTCACATCATGAAATGAATTAGATCAGCAGGAGCAGACTTGCTGAAATGCATCAGACTGAATTCTGTTGAACCACACGTACGTTGTGCCCCAGAAGCAAACCCGTGAAAGCTTCCTGGTGTTGCCTGAAGACCTGTGTCTGCAAACTCGGAGGTGTTTGACCTCTGCTTCCTTCCTATCCTGATCGACCGAGTGAACTTCTTGACCTCACTTTTTAAAATAAATCATCTTTAAATAGTTGTAGGGCTTATGAGGCTGACTTTCCTCAAGAGGTTAACTTGTAGGTATTAACCTTATAACTGAATTATCAAAATTGATCTTTCTTACCCAAGATTTCATTAGCCAGTAAGAGTTCTCATACTTTCAGCCCTGGCTTTGAACAATGCCCTTCTTTTAAGGTTTAATTTTGCTCTCTGGCAGCTAGTATTGTTAATGGGGGATTCCAGGCTGCCAAGGTGAATGGCTGTCAAATTGTCTTTATAAATCGTATCCAGGTAGTTTTCAAGTCATTTGCCAAAACTTCAGTCTTGTCAGTTTATAGAGGGAGCCAAATATAGGTAACTGAATAGGAAAGTTTTTGAGCTACTGAAAAATTCAACAGTAAAAGAACATTTGCAGTCAATAAAAGTCTATACACCCAGGGGTACAAAGGAGATATACAATATGACATTTACTTTTTTCTTTTCTTTTTTTTTTTCTCAACACCTGCATATATTTAGAGCACTTACTTTTGTTGTTGTTGTTGTGTAAATCAACATACAGGAAGAGCCTGGCAGTGATGCATGTAACGTACAGTGAGCTAATATCACCAATATATACAGTTCTTAAGAATTAAAGAGAAAAAAAGGATGATACAGTTATTAGATTGGAAAAGTAATGTGTACTTGTATGACAGAATACCATGAAGCCATTCAAAAGATGTGTGATTATAACACGTAATGCTGTTATATGGTATCAATGTGTAAAGATGTCAAAGATCAAGTAACTGGGAAATAATTTAGCAAAATAATTGACTGAATTATGGTGAAAGTCTAAAACTCTCTTGCCCAATATGATAGCCACTGGCCACACTTGGCTATTGAGTATTAAAATGTGACTAGAGTGAATGAGGAACTGAATTTTTAATTTTATTAATCTTCATTAATGTGAAAACTGAAGTAGTTTACAATTAAAAAAATTTTTAAGTAGTATTTTGGGTATACTGGGTAAATAAAATATTAGAGTTAATTTCATTTTATTTTTTTTACTTATTAATGTGGCGATTAGAAAAGTTAAGATTATATATGATTATATATGAGGCCTACATTTTTTTTTCTATTGGTCAGCATTGCTCTAGATATAGAATGAATTAGCTTATTAACAGTGTTTCCTTTGGGGGAATAAAATGGAGGGGGCTGGAAAGAAGAAAATCTTTGGCCTTTTTTTTAATATACCAGGTATTTAAGAAGTTTATCATGAGCATAGATACTCCTATATTACTTTAAAAAATATTTAATGACAAAGGTAAAAAAGGAAGAAAGGACTGCCAACACACTACAACTAAATAAAAAAAAAAACAAAATAGGGACCAAAACAAAATACAAATGAGTATATTACTTAAGTGTTGAATATTTACATTATTCTTCCCAATTTTGAATAAATGGATACAGAGAGGAAAGTTGTCATTTCCATTAAAAAAACACATCCACCTGTGATTTCTGCGCAGTTCCTAAGTGATTCCCCTTGTTTTCCCTAGGTTTTTTTTTTTTGTTTTGATTGGGTTTTGTGGCTGGTGGGGGCATATTTGAACTTCAAGTGATCATTGTTGAATGTGAACTTTCTGGTTCTTGGCAGCTTCTTTGCTTCTCACTTTTGTGGAGCTTAAGAGATCGCAGAGGCCTCAAGGAACAACAAAACGACTGTCTCTCTTAAGTAGTAAATACGTACTACTTTAAAGAACTTGGAGGAATACCTATTTTCCCCCTTTCTTCTTTATAGCGTTTATGCCTGTTCCCCTCTCTGGTGTTTTAAGTTTCCTTTAAGCAGTTAATGGTTATTAATATTTCAAATGACAAAAGAGGAGTCATTAGTTTCTCTTCCTATGATATCAGCCTGTCATTTGTGTCACTGTCTGTCGCTTTCCTGCCTTTGTACCAGGTTATGGAGACAGAACGGATGATTTATCTGGTGACAGAATATGCTAGTGGAGGGGAAATATTTGGTAAGTACCTCTATTGCATTCTTTAAAAAGCTCTTGAGCACACGCTAGCAAACCCAAAATAGCTGGTCAATGCCTTAGCCACTTGAGCAGCTCTGTCACTGGATGCTGTCCCGCAGGGCTGTCCGTTTCCATCAAGAATTTTAATTTATTTTGGTTTACCTGCTTAAGTCCCGTCACTGTCTTTGTTTCCTCAGCAGAGCTCTTTTGTTTATTTCAGTCAGGTGTTGACAGCTGAGATTACAGATCTCCCAAAACAAACATCCCTACTGAGCCTGCGACCAAGGGTCTTTGCTGTTGCCAGATTCGACTGGGGGTCACCACATGTGGAGGGGCTCCCGTGGTGTGTGGGCCTCTGTTGTGTGAGAAAAGAGCCACTGGGTGCAAACAGTCTCATTCTAATGCTTTCTTTAAACTTTGTTTAAATAGAACATGTAACTGTATTCCTTACCATGTGTTCACAGTTCCCTTGATGATTCTTGTAGTTTGGGAGGTTTGGTCTGCAGTAACTATTTTTTTCTCTAACACTTGGCGCAGTAGCAGATCTGCTACCAGGAAATCGGACTTTTTGAGTTGGTAAAAACTGGCCAAAAAAAATTTTTTTTGTAACAATGATAAATGGAGCCAAGTAGAGGTAAAGGCTAAATTTTCAGATATGCATTGACATGTCAGTTATTTATTTATTTATTTATTTTTGTTTGGGTGACTAAGGAGAAAGATTTCTTCTTATACTTTGGGTTTATCTAGTTTATTTTTTGGGTTATGTTTTGGTTTCAATTGTGGTCAGAATTTTTTTTATGTTTTAAATATTGGTACTTACTCATTTAAGTACATTTAAAAGCATGAGATCACTTTTAAAGTGGGATGTTCTTATTAGTGACTGGTCAGTTGTGACTATATGGATTTTGTGTGTGTGTGTGTGTGTGTGTGTTCAGCTTTTCCCTGAAATCTTATAATTTGGGCCTAAGAAGCTTCAGTCTTTTTTAAAGGAGGTATCATCATTTCTTAATAATATTTTTAATTGGCTTTGTGTATGTGCTTATGCACAAAGGTAATCTTGGGAGAAAAGAGACCTTGTCATTTTAATGTTTATAATAATCAAAGACCCAAACCCATTGCACATCAGATCTAGCAGGGAGATCTTCAGGAAAACAGATTTTAAAAAGTACAGAAAAGGTAAAGTCCCCTGATCAGAGATTCTTTATGGAAATGCAGCGTAAGACATGAGGAAACAGAATAGGACTTCTCCTAGTATTATTATAAAAGATGCAGATGAGGAAGAAAATGATGTATTCCCTAAAGAAATCATTGTGACTGCACAGAGATGTAACTGTTACATGAGCTCTGATTTTTTTTTTTTTTAAGATTTTATTTATTTATTTGACAGCGAGAGACACAGCGAGAGAGGGAACACAAGCAGGGGGAGTGGGAGAGGGAGAAGCAGGCTTCCCGCCGAGCAGGGAGCCCAATGCGGGGCTCGATCCCAGGACCCTGGGATCATGACCTGAGCCGAAGGCAGACGCGTAATGACTGAGCCACCTAGGCGCCCCATGAGCTCTGATTTTTTTTTTTTTTAAAGATTTTATTTATTTATTTGAGAGAGAGAATGAGAGAGAGAGAGCACATGAGAGCGGGGAGGGTCAGAAGGAGAAGCAGACTCCCTGCGGAGCAGGGAGCCTGATGCGGGACTCGATCCCGAGACTCCAGGATCATGACCTGAGCCTAAGGCAGTCGCTTAACCAACTGAGCCACCCAGGCGCCCCGAGCTCTGATTTTTAAAAGGATCTGTGTAAAAGATGAAAAAATAGGTGTGATCAAAAACATGAGCTTTGGAGGTGGTTAAGCCTGGTTGGAATCAGCCCCTTACCCCCTATTTGCTGTTTTAATTGGAGCAAGTTATTAAATGATTCTGGGATTCACTTTCATGATCTGTAAAAGCAAGGTCTGTAGTGTCTGCACCACAGTTGTGAAGATTAAATGAGATTACACATATAGAGCCCTAGATCACACATGTATTGATCCTTCACATCCATGTTAAAGAACAAGTGGGAGAGTGACTTCTGTCGTGACAGTATGAGGAGCTCTGCTGACCCACTTCCCAGTGAAACATGGAAATAATGACAACCCCCAAAACCATGGTCCTAAGTTTGAACAGCCAATGAAGAGACATTTATTCAAGAACATCTATGAAAATTTGGTAAGAAATGAGAGTGGGTTTTTTTTTTTTAAGATTTTATTTATTTATTTGTGAGAGAAAGAGAGAAAGAAAATGAGCGGGGGAAGGAGCAGAGGCAGAGGGAGAAGCAGACTCCCTGATGAACAGGGAGCCCAGTGTGGGACTCGATCCAGGGACTCCAGGGTCATGACCCAAGCTGAAGGCAGATACTTAACCTGACTGAGCCACCCAGGCGCCCCTGATAATGGTTTTTATTTTATTTTATTTTATTTTTAAAAGATTTTATTTATTTATTTGACAGAGAGAGAGAGAGCGTAAGTAGGCAGTGCGGCAGGCAGAGGGAGAGGGAGAAGCAGGCTCTCCGCTGAGCAGGGAGCCCGACATGGGGCTCGATCCCAGGACCCTGGCAGACGCTTAACTGACTGAGCCACCCAGGTGCCCCGAGAATGGTTTTTAAGCCAGTACTGCTCCCTCTTTTCTCCTTGCCAGTTCAGTGAGGTGGAGATTCCAATTAGGACTACTGTAGCCTAGAACACAGGATCCCCCCTACCCCAACCTAGACTCATGGCTCCTGGGACGAACACGATGTCAGCATTCTCTTCCTGTCCCCAGCTGCCTGTTGCTGCAGCTAAGTCCTGGGTGAGTGTAGTGCAGGAGCAAGGACTCCCTTCGGCCTAGCCCCTACTTGTGGAATTTGGTTGCAGCATGTTGAGAATATGGGGGCCCAGATCACTTTTGCCTCAGATTGTAAGTTGGTTGTTCCATCCCAGGAGAGGAAAACTGAGAGGACCCCAGACTATGTCCCTTCTCCTTCCACTGAGCTCTTAGCTCCTACGGTGGGAGTATCACTCAGAGAGAACTTTGCCATTGTCCCCCACACCTAGCTTTAGAGCACTGGCTCAAAGATTTGCCCAGAGAGAGAAACGAACCATAAAACAGCTCCTAATTTGTTCCCAAAGGAACTGACTTCATTTGCAACAGAGAACAAAGAAGTTGAAGCCTAGAAATATCCTAAAGTACAGTGGAGGTTGTGGTAAAAGGCATTTGAGAGGAGGTTCAAGATACAAGCTATACCGTAGTCTAGCTAGTTTGCAGGAGAGATCCAGGGAATAAAAATCCCAACAGCCTTCCAGAGGTCAGAACAAAAATCAGACACTGATCTCAGAAACTATTCCTTCAAAGGAACCAGAATTTGATTGGATTGTTTATAGACCAATTTATTCCTCAGGGCGTTGTTGAAAACAATAGAGCAACCAGCCATCAATTCTTGGAGTCTAACAGCTGGGTGCGGTTAAGGAAAGATGGGAAGAGAGCCCTCCCAATCCATGGTGATCCAGTGATCTGAGGGTAACTGTGGATATACCAAATCTGTGCTTCCCTGAGGAACAACATTAGAAGCTGAACACTGTGGATGGGGGAATAAATTTCACTGAAACAGTCCACTAGTCACTAAACAAATAAGCAGATAACAATAACATGTTCTAGAAGGAGAGACATATACCAGTACTCAGAGGTGCTATGATATATTATCTAAAATATGTAGTTTCCAACAATAAGGAAATATGAGACATGCAGAGAAACAGGAAAGTATGAGACATGCACTGGAAAAAAGCAAGCCAAGAAACAGAGACACCACATGTCAGATTTATCAGGAAAAGACTTTAAAGTAGCCATTATAGACGATGTTCACAGAAATAAAGTAATTCACAGTTAAAGTAGCAAAGGAAGGTATGATGACAATGTCACATCAAATTAGAGTATTGATAAAGAAATAGAGATCATTAAGAAAATGAACCAAATGGAAAACTATGGAATTGGAAGTAAAATAACTGAAATAAAAAATTCATTAGAGAGGCTTACCTATAGATTTGACCTGGAAGAAGAAGCAGATGTGTAGTTAGATTGATGGAGATCATGTAACTTCAAGAAGAAAAAGAAGAACAAACTAGAAACAATGAACAGAGCCTCAGAGAAATGTGGGACACAATCAAGTGCAACAACATATGCCTAATGGGAGTACCAGAAGATGAGAAAGGAAAAGAAAAAGCATGCAAGGAGATAATGGCTCTAAACGTCACAAATTATTGAAAAACAATAACTTACATAGGCAGAAAGCTAAACAAAATCCAAGTAAGATTACACACAAAGAGGTCCTCAAACAATATTATGCAGCCATCAAAAGGAATGAAATCTTGCCATTTGCAATGATGTGGATGGAACTGGAGGGTGTTATGCTGAGCGAAATAAGTCAATCAGAGAAAGACATGTATCATATGACCTCACTGATATGAGGAATTCTTAATCTCAGGAAACAAACGGAGGGTTGCTGGAGTGGTGGGGGGTGGGAGGGGTGGGGTGGCTGGGTGATAGACACTGGGGAGGGTATATGCTATGGTGAGCGCTGTGAATTGTGTAAGACTGTTGAATCACAGACCTGTACCTCTGAAACAAATACTACATTATATGTTAAAAAAAGGAAAAAGAAGATAGTAGGAGGGGAAGAACGAAGGGGGCGGGAATCGGAGGGGGAGGTGAACCATGAGAGACGATGGACTCTGAAAAACAAACTGAGGGTTCTAGAGGGGAGGGGGGTGGGAGGATGGGTTAGCCTGGTGATGGGTATTAAAGAGGGCACGTTCTGCATGGAGCACTGGGTGTTTTACGCAGACAACGAATCGTGGAGCACTACATCAAAAACTGGTGATGTGATGTATGGTGATCAACATAACATAATAATTAAAAAAAAAGAGAGATCCTCAAACAGATATATAGTGAAAGAATAGTGAAAGTCAAAGACAAGGAGAATATATTGAAAGCAGCAAGAGAAAGATGACGTGTCACTTAAAGGGAGCCCCATTAGGTTCACACTGGATTTTTCAGCACAAACAGTGGAGGCCAGAAGGCAATAGGGTAACATTTTCAAAGTATTCAGAGAGAAAAACCTACTAACCAGAATCTTATATCCAGTAAAGCTATTTTTAAAAAATGAAGGCAAAATAAAGCCTTTCCCCGATCATCAAAAACTGAGAGGCCCACCTTACAAGAAATACTCAAGGAAGTTCTTTAGGGTAAAAGCAGGGTAACCCCAGATGGTAATTTGGGTCCACACAGAAAAAGAAAGAACACCAATAAAGGTAATGACGTCATTGTAAAAGAGGAGATGCATACTTTTCTCCTTTCTTCTCTTAACATATTTAAGAAGCAGGAGTATGAAATAATATATATATGTATAATGCATTCCCTATAATGTAATATGTGTAATATATTTGCCAATAACAGCACAAAGGAGGTGTGTGATAAAAGCTATGGTGGACTAAGGAAATCACTACAGATGGTAAAGAAATAATTATAACAATGTATTGTTGGATTTGTAACATTAATTGATGTGATGTTTATTTAAAAATTACTACAAAAGGGAGGAAAAGGAATAGAGCTATAAAAGAGTAATAGTTCCATATAATTGGAAAATTAAACTAACATAAATTAGAAGCCCGTTTGGATAAGATAAAATATATACAGTAAACCCTAGAGCATTCGCTAAAAAAAAAAAAAATTTTTTTTTTTAATTATAATGTAGGGGTACCTAGGTGACTCAGTCGGTTAAGTATCCAACTCTTGATTTCAGCTCAGGTCCTGAACTCAGGGTCATGAGATTGAGCCCTGCATTGGGCTCTGTGGTGGGCATGGAGCCTGTTTAAGATTCTCTGTCTCCCTTCCTCCCTCTCCCTCTGTCCCCATCCCTGCTCATGCGCGCTCTCTCTCTCTCACAAAAACAAAACAAAACAAAGCAAAAAACGAAAAAATCAAAAAGACACTGGAAAAGGTAGAACAAACCAAACCTAAACCAAGCTGAAGGAAGGAGACAATAAAGATTATAGCAGAAATTAATTAAATAGAGAATAGAAAAACAATAGATAAAGTCAAGCCACCAGATGCTGGTTCTTTGGAATGATCAACAAAATTGACAAATCTTTAGCGAGTGTGACCAAGAGAAAAAGAAAGACTCAAATTACTGGAATAAGAAATGAAAGAGTGGACATTACCACTCACCTTAAAGAAATAAAAAGTACAAAAAAGGAATACCTGAACAATTATAAATCAACAGATCATTTAACTTAGATAAAATGGGCAAATTCCTAGAAAGACACAAACTATTGAAACTGATTCAAGAAGAGATAGGCAATCTGAATAGACTTATATTAAGTAAAGAGATTGAAGCAATAATCAAAAAACTACCTATAAAGTCCAGGCCCAGATGGCACCACTGGTGAATTCTACTAGACATTTAAAGCAGAATTAATAGCAATTATTTGCAAACTCTTCTTAAAAAAAAACGATAGGAATGGATACTTCCCTACCCATTCTGTGAGGTCAGTCAGTACCACCCTGATGCTGATACGAGACAAAGACATCACAAGAAAAGAAGACTACAGGGTGATATCCCTTATGACTGTGGATGCAAAAATCCTCAACAGAATAGTTAACACATAAAAAGAATTACACATGGGGTGCCTGGGTGGCTCAGTCGGTTAAGCATCTGACTCTTGATTTTGGCTCAGGTCATGAGTGCGGTTCAGGCTCTGCCCTGGGCATGGAGCCTGCTTGGGATTTTCTCTCTCCCCCTCCCTTCACACCTCCCCCCCGACCCTCTCTGAAAAAAAAAAAAATGAATTACACACTATGACCAAGTGGCACTTATCCCAGGAATGCAAGGTTGGTTATCCATACAAAAATCCATTAATGTAATATATCAATGAAAGAAAAAACAAAAATGACACAGTCGTATCAGATGCAGAAACAGCACTTGACAGAATCCAACATCTTTTCATGATAAAAACACTCAGCAAACTAGAAATAGAAGGGAACTTACTTAACTTGATAAAGGATCTCTGAAAAACCCATGGCTAACATCATACTTAATGGTGAACAACTAGATGTTTTTCTCCTCCAAATAGGAATAAAACGAAGATTTCATCTCTTTCCATTTCTATTTAAACATCGTACTGGAGGTTCTAGTCACAGTGGTTAGGCAAAGAAAGACTTATATAAAAGACATCTAGATTGGAAAGGCAGAAGTAAAGCTAACTCTAGTCACAGATGACATAATCTTATATATAGAAGATCCTAAAGAATCCACTGAAAAGCTTTAAGAACTATATAAAAGTTCAGCAGTGTTGCAGGATACAAGAACAATATATGCAAGTCAGTTGTATTTGTATATCCTTATAATGAGCAATCTGAAAATGAAATAAATACAACAATTCAGTTTACAATAGCATCAATAAGAATAAAATACTTAGGAATAAATTTAACAGAAGAAATGCAGATTTTATGGTCTGAAAAGTACAAGACAGTGTTGAAAGAAATTTAAGAAGACCTAAATGATTGGAAAAACATCCCGTGTTCATGGATTGTAAGAGTTAACGTTGTTAAGATGGCAATACTACTCACTACTCAAACTGATAATGTAAATTGAGTACCATCCCCATCAGAATCTGAGCTGACATTTTTGTAGAAATTGACAAGTGGATTATAAAATTTGTGTGGAATTACAAGGGACCCAGAATAGCCAAAACAGTCTTGAAAAAGACCAAAGTAGATCAGAGTGATGCAGCCACAAGTCAAGGAAAACTGACAGTCACCACCGCTAGAAGAGGTGTAGAAAAGATTCTCCCCTAAAGCCTCCAGATAGAGTGAAGCCCTGGTGATACTGCACTTTTGGACTTACTGCTTCCAGAACTGTGAGTGAATAAATTACAGTTATTTTATGTCACCTACCTTGTGGTTAGTTGTTTCAGCACCCTGGGAAACTGATACTGAAGAAGACAGGATTTTGGCATAATTTCAGAATATCTCCCCATAAAATGCTAGTCATGTACAAAGGAGAAAATCAGTTACCAAGTGGAGGTGGTGATTAATACTAGCATCATGTGTGATGAAGGCATTAAAGAAGTAATGAAGAACTGCCTGTTTGGATTCTTGCTGGAATTAACTAGGGCAAACAAGGTATTGCAGAAATGTTTTAGCCTGTTTGGAAGATTTCAAGATGAGAGAAAGCATGGCACATTTCATATTCCTTAAGTTGTTTAGTATGGTTTAAATACAAACTATATGTGAGAAAATGCCCGGAAATGAGGCTGGTAAGATACGAAAGGCTCAATAAATAATGAAGGGCTTTGCAGAACGTTTCTGACTTGGCCAATTCCCCTATCACACCCTCTCATTGCACTATATCCTTTCTTAGTGGTACTTATATCTGTTGTGGTTTTACATTTATTTTGGTAATTATATAATGGTTTCTTTCTCCACCAGACACCAAACTCCACAAGTTCAGGGGTGAAGTCTGCTCACCATTGTATCTTTCTCTACATCTCTTCTTGCTCTCCAGTTCATACTGATGGACTCAAATATTTACTGAGGGAAATAATCAGCAACTGTCCACTGAATGGAAGAGTGAGTGCATGAATGAACCAAGAGTATAAAATAATTGAGCATTATCTTGAATTACTGCCACGTGAGAAAGAATTGGGATGGAACATACCAATGCCAGTTAGGAAGCTGTAAAGTAATATCTGAGGATGATGAGGTATTGAAGTAAGGTAGTGACTTCATCTCTTTCATTTTAATATTGAAATATAGATATTTTTAATCATCATTTTACAAAGAAACTTGAGATTCAAGGAGGCTAAATAATTCGCCTAAGGTATAACTAATCAGTAATACAGCTGAGATTTAACCCAAGGACTCTCTGACTCCAGAGTACATGTTTTTCCCCACTCACCAGGTTGAAGAATCCGTTCTTCTGTATAAAAAGACTTCACTTAGGTATTTCAGGGAGGATCTTTTATTACAAATAGAAACCAAATTTCTGTGTTGAAATTTTAGGTCATGGACATAGCAGCATTCAATATGAAGTATTTTTTTACCCTTCTGTTATTAAATACCCATTTAAAGAGAGAGTGAGACCCGATTTTTTTTTAGATGAGTATTACTGAGATTTGGGCATAGGCAGGGCCTCTCCTCTACTTACAGAGTAACAATTTCATCTTCTCTTTTTAAGGCTTTTTTTTTTTTTGATCATTGTCTATGTAAAAGAAGTGGCCAGTATTCTTAAATTTTAGATTAATTAAGCATATCAGGGAATTACTAATAAACCTTTTGAAAATCACAGTGTTAAAGGAGAAAATAAGTAAGAGGGTTTTAAGATGATTTTTCAGTTTCTGACCCTGTTATTGGTGTGAATGGTAGTGTCATTTACTAAGATAGAGAATATAAGAGTGAAAAATAGATTGGATGAACTGTGTTACTTTAGACATGGTGAGTTTGAGGCATCAGTTAGGTAAAAGTTGCGCATCAGGTCATCGGATACGGTAGTTAGGAGGTCAGGGATAAGATGGAACCTAGGATATTGTTTCATCAACAGATAAGTGGTAGTTGGTCAATGATATGGGATCATACAGAAAAGAATAGGTTTAAGGATAAGACCCCTAGTACCATTAGTATTTATGTTGAAAGTAAGGCCATGAAGTACATGAAAAAATTGCTGTTGATGAAGTAAGATTGTGGTATTATAAAAGCTGAGGAAAATAGGAATTTCAAAAAGGAGCATTATTGAATGATGTAGAAAGGTAAAATATGGTAAGGACTGAGAGGTAGATTCTGTCTTTGCGACAGAGAGGTTCTCAGTGCTCTTAGAGCCGTTTCACTAGTGTAATAAGAATAGAAATCAGAATGTAATGGGGTGAGGTGTGAGTGCATAGCGAGGAAGGGGAAATGGAGAGTTTTTAAGAATGTTTTCTAAAGTTGATCACAGAACATATTAATAACATCATTTAAATCGTGTACTCTAATTTATTCAATATATTTACATAAATGTTATAGAATACAATAACTACATTCTAAAATATATACAGATTAGAAATTGAAAATGATAAGATAGAAGTAACAGGACTTCTTGCAATGACACAGTGGAGAAGTTGGCAAATACTCTAAACAACAAATACAAAAGTGGCAGGATTGTCAAAAATAACCATTAGGGCTCTGAAAATGAATCAGTGGCAGACATTAAATTGAGAAGCTTTAATTCATGAAAATCTTTTGAATTTGTGTTAAGAATAATGGGAGGCTTTGGTCTTTTGCTTGAGCCTCTATGGCCTTTCCTTTCCCTCCGCAAGGGAAAGCATAATGCAGTCAAGGCTGGGCTGGCTTTAAATCCAGCAGCTTTGTTACCAGAGGTAGCTGACGTGATTTGGACAAAAACAAAACAAACAAACAAAACCAAAAAACCCTCGTGCCCAGATGTGTTGTCAGTAAAAATAGCAAGTTTGGTAGGAAACAAATGTGGAAGGCTCAGAGCCTTGCTAGCTAGAGGGTGCGATGTTGCTAGGGGCAAGCCGCAGAATGGTTAACTAGCCAGAAATTTAGTAGGGAGATCTTGTTAATGAGAAAACCACAACAGGATAAGATAAGTCTTCATTCACGTCTGGCTTACTGGGGGACCGGCATCTGCTCAGAAGTCCTGAGAAAGTCCAGCAAAGAGTAAAAGCTGAGGCCGACTTTGAAGCTTTCTGAACTTTGAATGCACTCTTGAACTCACCAATAGATTTGTCAGCAGAGAGTGAAAAGTCTACTGGCCGGGTCACTAATCAGTGTAGACATTGGGATGACTTCAAGGAGGCCATGCTAAAGAATAAAAATAAGAATTTTTTTTTTTTAATTTAGCAGAAAAATCAATGGCTACATACCACAGGGGGACGGATTCTCAAATTATTTCCAAGAGGGTTGCTAAAAAACAAAAACAAAACAAAAGCAGCAACAACAACAGTCCTCAAGGGGAAAAATCATAATCCAGAATTGGTTAAACATATTATCTATAATATGTAGTTTTATTAAAAAAAAACAACAACAAGCAAACCCAGTAGATGTTGAAGGAAAAAACCCAGGAACATGTGATCCCTACTCAGAAAGAAAAGTAGCCAATAGAAACTTCCTCTGAGTAGGTCTTGATGTTATTTTTAGCAAAAACTTCATGGCAATTATTATACATTTGTTCAGACAAAAGAAACCATGTCTAAGTGGAAAATATCATGAGGACAATGACTCAACAAATAGGGAATCTCAGTAAGGAAATAGAAATGATAAAAAAGGACAATATGGAAATTCTAGGATTGAGAGGTATAGTAACTGAAATGAAAACTTCACTAGATGTGTTCAATAGCAGATTTGAAGTGGCAGAAGAAGGAACCAGCAAACTTGAAATATTAATAGTGAAAAATCCAATCTGAAGAACAGAGAGAAAGTCACTGAAGAAAAATAATCAGAGCCTTGGAGACCTGTGGGACAAGATCAGGTGTACCAATATGTTTGTAATGGGAATTCCGGAAGGAGAGAAAAGAGAGAAAGGGACAGAAAAAAATACTTGAAGAAATGATGACTAGGAACTTCCGAAATATATAAAAAACAATAATTTACGGTTTCAAGAAGCTCAGTGAATCTTAAGTAGGATAAACCCAAAAGAGATCCACATAAACGCATACTGTCAATTTGCTGAAAGACAAAGACAGAATGTTGAAAGCAGCAAGAGAAAAATGACCCATCATACACAGGGTAACAACAGTATGATTTATAGCTGAGTTCTCATCAGAAAAAAATGGAGGCCAAAGGCAGTGGACTGACATATTTAAAATGCCAAAATAAAAAACAAAACATAACCCCATGAACCATAAATTCTGTGTCTAGCAAAACTATCTTTCAAAGTGAAGGCAAAATAAACACATTCCCAAATAACCAGACTGAGAGAATTTCTTATAAGCAGACCTGCTATATAAGACATTGTAAGGAAGTGCTCAAGCTTCCTTGTCATGTCATGAAAGGACATGACACCAAATGGTAACATATCCATAGGAGGAAATAAAGAAAATCAGAAAAGATGAATCTGTAAGAAATAAAAGACCATATAAATACACTTCTTCCTCGTTTCTTCTCTTAGTTTCTTTCTTTATTTTTTTTTATATTTTATTTATTTATTCATGAGAGACAGAGAGAGAGAGAGAGAGAGAGAGAGGCAGAGGGAGAAGCAGGCTCCCAAGGAGCAGGGAGACCGATGCAGGACTCGATCCCAGGACCCTGGGATCATGACCTGAGCTGAAGGCAGATGCTCAACCATCTGAGCCACCCAGGCGCCCTTCTCTTAGTTTCTTTAAAAGACAAAAAAGGGCTTCATGAAGTATTTATAACACTTTATTTCTGCATTTTTCATATATATTGACGCAATATAAGTAAAGGAAGGTTGAGGAGATGGAGTCATATTGGAGTAAAGTTGCTATATTTTACCAGAATCAAGTCAGTGTTAGTTGGAAGTAGATTGTGATAATTTAAGATGCGCATTATAATCCCCAGAGCAACCACTAAGATAAAATCAGCACCCTTTGGAGGCCAGTGGTATAAATGATTCCTGAGAAACTTGGCTATGATGAGAAGGAAAGAAAGAGGGCCAGTAACTAAAAGGGGCATTGGTTGAATGTGTGTTTTCTTTTTTTTTTAAGATTTATTTATTTATTTGAAAGAGAGAGAGTGCGCGAGTGGGGGGTGGGGAGGGGAAGGGCAGAGGGAGAAAGAGAGCGAGGATCTCAAGCAGACTCTTCTCTGAGTACGGAGCCCAACAAGGGGCTTGATCTCACGATCCCGAGATCGTGACCTGAGCCGAAATAAAGAGTTGGGCACTTAAGTGACTGAGCCACCCAGGCGCCCCTGTTGTCTTTTTATTATATATTTGACTTTATGTCTATAGTTTATTTTGAGGGGAAAGAACCAGTAGAGCCAGAGGAAATGTAGCTATAAGGGAGGGAGGAAGATTTAATGGGGCATTCCTCGAGGAGGAGTTGAAGGCTGGTAAGTTTGTAGAAGTATTTGTGTGAGATTGATGTTTGGGGGATTAAAGTTTGGAGTCTGACGACCTAATACTAGTGTTTGAAAAGTAGGAAAACAGTTTGTATGCTGAGGTGAGACCGTGGACTAACAGCTAAAGGAAATGAAAGAAGTAGATGATAAGGGGACAAGTTGAAGGACTGATAGGCAGCATGGATAGGTTAGCAGTTGTTGGAGATCTTAACTTTATTGGGATTCCGCTTGTGGCTTTTTTAATGGGTTGTTTAGTTAGCAGTACTTGGCAGGTTTGGTATAGGACTGAAGAACATGTTTGGTTTGATCCAGAATTTTGCAAGGTTGCTTGAGGTGTTGAATTGTGGCGCTTGGAAGTTTCTGCTCTAGGTGTAAAGCTGGGAACTTTATCCTAATGTTGGCAGATTATGACACAAAACTGTTTGGGGCAGTACTTGGCTGCTTGATTCCAAATTCCATTTCAGATTTGCTGAAAGAGTTGTAGTGCTCTTACCCTTTGTGGCAGTCACACCATATCTAGAATATTATCTTCCGTTTTGAGTACCGTATTGTACAAGGGACATCAACAATAGCAATGTGATAAAGATGGTGAGCAGTATTTGCGATTGTTGGAGCAAGGGGTGGGTTAGAGAAGTCTATGGAGGAAGTAATGGTTGAGAAGAGTTTTCAAGTATGAGAAGTTTGATGAGTGGAAATCAGTTTTCCAGAAGGGTAATGTAGTAAAGACTTCAAGGTGTGAAACAACTTGGTATATTTAGGGAACTAGAACTAGTTTTTTAAAGAGGATTAAGTGATGTGCTGGTGGTTTTTGACTTATTCCAAAAGTTCTAAGGGTTCTTTGGAAATGTCTAAGATGCCTTCTCTGAGAAAGTAGATATGTGAGGCCAGGCTTAGAGGTCATGTTTTCCTCACAAATACGTTCAAACACTCCCCATTGTTCCCTCCTGTTCAACAAGAGCATAGGATCTCTGCTTTCAAACCTAATATGCTTGTTGGATTTCCACATAAGATTTCACTACAGTTTCACCCACTGTTAGATGATAGTGAGCCATAGAAGGACTTTAAGCAAGGGTCAGGACAGTCCATGTTTTAGAAACGGTACATTGGTGCCAGAATAAGGGTGTATTTAAGGGTGATGAGACTAAAGCCTGGGAGAGCATGTGGGAGGCTATTGGCAATAAAACAGATGACAGCTGTTTATCTGATAAACAGCAGCAGTGGGGACAAAGAAGATGGATTAGAAGTGTACTTAAACGGAGCAGCATGGTTAGTCGTTAAGAACATGGATAGAATCAGTCTGATTCAAATCCTCATTCTTCCGCTTACAGCCTTGGTGACCTTGGGCAAGGTTTTTAACCTCACTGTCTTAGTGTCCTCATCTTTAAAATGAAGATAATAATAGTAATGATGATGACAGTGATGATGATGATACCACTTATCTCAAAGGTTGTTATAAGGATTGTGTGAGTGTTTTTAAAGTGCTTAGTCTGGGGGTGCCTGGGTGGCTCAGGCGGTTAAGAGCCTGCCTTCGGCTCAGGTCATGATCCCAGAGCCCTGGGATGGAGCCCCACATCAGGCTCCCTGCTCACTGGGGAGTCTGCTTCTCCCTCTGCCTCTGCCTGCCCCTCCCCCTGCTTGTGCTCTCTCCCCTCTCTCTCTGTCAAATAAATAAATAAAATCTTTAAAAAAGTAAAGCACTTACTCTTTGCAAAGACTTGTACAGCATGTTCATAGCAGCATTACTTATAATAGCTAAAAAGTTGAAGTAAGTCACATTTCTACCAACTGATGAATGGATAAATAAAATGTGGTATGTCTATACAATGGAATATTATTCTGTGGTAAAGAGGTTGAAGTACTGATATAAGCTACAGTGTGGATAAACCTAGAAGGCATTGTTATGTGAAAGAAGCCAGATACCAAAGACCACATATTGTGTGATTCCATTTATATGGAATGTCCAGAAAAGGCAAGTCTGTAGAGACAGAAAATAGATTCATGGTTACCAGGAGATGGGGGTGGGGAGAACCAGGACTAATTGCTTATTGGTAGAGCATTTCTATTTGGGTGATGGAAATATTCTAGGATTAGATAGTAGTGACAATTGCCCAATATAGTGAATATATTGAGACCACCAAAGTGTACACTTTAAAATAGTTAATTTTATGTCATGTTAATTATATTTCAATTTCTAAAAAGTTTTTTTTTTTTTTTAAAGATTTTATTTATTTGAGAGAGAGAGAATGAGAGACAGAGAGCACAAGAGGGAAGAGGGCAGAGGGAGAAGCAGACCCCCTGCTGAGCAGGGAGCCCGATGTAGGACTCGATCCCGGGACTCCAGGATTGTGACCTGAGCCGAAGGCAGTCGCTTAACCAACTGAGCCACCCAGGCGCCCTCTAAAAAGTTTTTTTAAAAATGAAAATGCTTAGCGGGGCGCCTGGGTGGCTCAGTCGTTAAGCGTCTGCCTTCGGCTCAGGTCATGATCCCGGGGTCCTGGGATTGAGCCCCGCATCAGGCTCCCTGCTCGGCGGGAAGCCTGCTTCTCCCTCTCCCACTCCCCCTGCTTGTGTCCCCTCTCTCGCTGTGTCTCTCTCTGTCAAGTAAATAAATAAAATCTTTAAAAAAAATAAAAAAAATAAAAATTAAAATGCTTAGAATATGAACTGATATATAGTCAGCTCTCACTGGTAGCAGTTATTAGTTAGCAGTTGGAATGTTATAGGTCCCTCTCCTTGAATGCTTCCAATTGAATGTGCAGATGTCACCTGGTCTCCTTCACATCACTCTGAGAATTAGGATTTGGGAAACCGAAGCAAATTTTTTTTTTTTTTAAGATTTTGTTTATTTATTTGAGAGAGAGAGAGATAGTGAGAGCAGGAACACAAGCAGGGGGAATGGGAGAGGGAGAAGCAGGCTTCCCGCCGAGCAGGGAGCCTGACGCGGGGCTCAATCCCAGGACCCTGGGATCATGACCTGAGCCGAAGGCAGACCCTTAACGACTGAGCCACCCAGGCGCCCCACAGCAAATATGTTGATGCGTGTGCTGCTTGCTTGGCCCTAAATACCAAAGTCCTTTGTCTCTGACCTGGGGGGGGGGTCTCATGTATTCTGCCAGCATTCATGCATCTGTGGCACATTAAATTGTTAAATTCTGGTAAAGTCTCAGATCCTCTCAGTACTTGACATCAAGAGCAAGGGGGAGTTTTGTTTTGTTTAAATATGAGACTTGATAATAGGGTGAGGTTAAGGATACAGTAGTGAGCAGGGTGAGTTGGACTATAATTGATATGGGAAAGATAGTCTGTATGACTAGGTCCGTGAATAATAATAGGCGCTTGAGCTGTGAACATAGGTTACCAGGAACTGGTTGCTCAGAGAGGATAGAAGAAGGTAAAGGATGTATGTGGCTGTAGGTGGTTTTTTAGGTAGAACAATGTGAAGTAAAAGTACATTGCCTTTTGTCTAATTTTCTACTTGAAGTAGGAGGCCAGTTCAGCACCTGAGGGCTGAGGGTGAAAGGATAGGAACCTGGATGCATGTGGAGGAGGTGAAATTAGCTACTTGGGGGAGTGAAAGAGTGATCAAGGATCACTCTCAAGGATCACTCAAGAGTGATCAACTTTCTTTCAGCTAAGAAAGTTGACGAAAGGCCTAGCATTAGGAAACCCTGAACTCGTTCCATTATACAGGCTTGAATGCTTTCTTTTCCCAGCAATACTCGACAACCTGTGGGTCAATGGGGTAAGAAGGACAGTTGGATCAGTCAGTGTTGGGGATTTAGAAGACATGTGCGGAAAAAGAAAGACCTTTGGCAAAGGACTTGAAGCCACTGACAATAAAATAATTAATGTTTGGGTCATTGGGTGTGGGCTGAAAGGGGGATGAGGGCAAGTGAGATCAGGATGAATGATCTTAGATTGTAGGAACTGAAAAAGCTTGAGGTTTAGATGAAATTGGGAAGGAAGTGTGTTGGGCATAAGAAGATCAGAGGGATCAAAGTCTGAAATTGCGCTGCTCGGTACAGTAACCACTGACCACGTGTTGCTCTTGTGTGTTTGAAATGTAGGTAGTACCACTCAGGAACTGAATTTTGAATTTGGTTTAACTTACATGTAAATTTAAAACTAAGGCAGTGTGTAAGTGTTTTAGGCCAGCCGAGAGTTAGCTGATTACAAAGGTAGAGCACAATCTAGTCTCCAAGACCCCCCCATCACGTCTGACACCCGACTACAAGTTTGGAAATTTCACCAAACTACCCTCACCTTTGATAATTTGCCATAAAGACTCACAGAAGTCCTGGAAAGCTATTATACTCACAGTTGCAGTTTATTACAGGGAAAGGATACAAATTAAAATCAGCTAAGGAAAGAAACAGAGTCCATGAGAAGGACCAAACAAAGAGCTTTTATTTTCCTCTCCCTGTGGAATCAGGATCCTGGTATTGATAGGTGACAGTATGCACTGAGTATTGCCCATAGGGAAGCTCAGCTGAGCCTCTGTGCTCAGAGCTTCAAGGGCACGACTGACTGACTGCCCGTATGCTTCATCTCTGTCTCCTGGTCATCTGGTATTGCATGACCCCAAACTCCCAACCTAAGCCACAGTGTTGGTCTTTCTAGTGTGGCCAGTCTCTACCCTAAGATTAGATGAATATGACCAGTTCCCTGCTAAATCATACTGTTCCATTATCTGGCATGAACCAAGCCCCCCAGGTGAACATAGATGCTCCCATCACTCGCATAACATTTCAAGGGCTCAGAGATTACCTCTCAGAAGCCAAGGGAATAGGCCAGATCTTCTCTTCGGGCAAGGCCAAATTCTTTATCACACACAGTGTAAAATACCTTTTCATTTAACACAACTCTTAATTTTGCCAAAATCACATTTCATGTAGACTATAGATAAGTTCATGTCTGAAATACGATAGGCTGTAAAGTACACACTGGAATTTAAAGTAACATTGCTAATATTTGTGTTGATTATATGTTGTAATGATTGGATTAGGATTGATGTATTGGGTTAAATAAAATAAATTACAAAAATTAATTTCAAAATGAGGGATACCTTTTGCTTTTTAATGTGGCTACTAGAAAATCTTAAATTATATAAGGGGCTCACATTTTATTTCTTCAACATTTCTGATCTAGAAGACTAGCCTCTTAAGAAAAAGGTTGGTATACTATTGAAGTTTAAAATTCAAGGGTAGAAAGATATCAAGCAAAGGCAGGTTCAAGATGTGGCCACAGGAATAGTTGCTGAACTTTGAGTCGCAGGTCACTGGAGATAAGAAGGTTCAAGGAATCATGAAGCTAAATTATCAAATAGATTATCGTCGCGGTTGTTGACATTTCCTAAGTGACCAGCAGAATCTGGATGGAGCAGTAGACTGTGACATAGTCTTCAGTGTCTTTGATAAATGTGAAGGCAAGAGAAGCAGAAAGGGGTTTACTAGATACCCTAGCGTATACCCTGGTGGTGTGAAGCTAGTGGAGACTTGGAAAACCTTACATTAATTCGTAATTCCTCATGGAATATTGTCCTTTTTTTTCTTCATGAAACCTGTAAAGGAATTGTTGGCCTCAGAGGAACTGGTTGGAAGAGGTGTGAGAATACAAGATACAAAAGCCCTGCTATGCTTTTCTGTCCTCTTAGTTGCTACTCCGCTGTCATGACTCTTCTCAAATGTTATGCTTTCTGTGAACTCTGGTCTGATTTTGCTACAGAGTTAATTGCCCTTTTTCTTCTTCCTTTGAACATACCTCTACTATAAAACTATTTGTAGTAAGTTTTTTCTTTCTCTCACCTCCCCCCTCCCCCTTGGTGCGTGTATATTTCTGAGACTGTCATTTACTGATACTAAATAATTTAGACAGTTGTCTCTTGACTTATGACCATTCTTGTGGTGGTTCTTTTGCCAGATCCTCCTCATCTTCCTAATGTCTACATTTTGGAGTACTCCTTGGCTCAGTCCTTGGACCTCTTCTCTTTTCTATGCCCATCTACTCCCTAGTTGATTTTGTATGACCCATTAAACTTTTGGCTGCTGAATTTTAAATCTACAGCCTGACCTATTCTCTGAACATTAGATTTATATATCCACATGTTTACTTGACATCTCCACTTGGATGTCTAATAGACATCTCAGTCTTAACATATGCAAACATACCCATTTACCAACTTTCTTTTCTCACCAGTCTTCCCCATCTCAATAATGGCAACTCCATTCACCCAGTTACTCACATGAAAAACTTCTCTAGAGTCACACTTAATTTATCCTTGCTCAGATCTCATGCCAAAACTATCAGTAAATCTTGGTGACTCTACCTTCAGAATGCAGGCTGAATTCAGTCACCATTTCTATCAATACCAACCTGGTCTAGGTCATCTGCTAGGATTACCGTAGTAGCCTTTAACCAGTGTCCCTGCATCTGACCTGATTCCACTATTGCAGTGAGAGTGATTCTTTAAAAATGAAAGTGAAATCTTACCACTCAGCTATTTCTATTGTCTTTCCCATCCATTTGGAGTAAATGTATGGTCCTTTCTGTGGTCAGTGAAACTCTCTATAATCTGATCTCCTGCTGCCTCTCTGACTTCAGCTCCCAGGACTCTCCCCCTTTTCACGTTGGCATTCATTTTTTGTTCCTTAAACTCTCCAGTACGTTGTCACTTTAAGTCCTTCATATATTCCATTCCTTCTTCCTGAAATACTCTTTCCCAGATACCTACATAGCTCTCCCATTTCTTTCAGATCTGTTAACAAATGTTACCTTATTAGAGAGGTCTCTGCTAGCCATGCTGTCTAAAATCTCACTTTTTCTGCTGGCCCACTATTCTGTATCTCCTTCCTTGCTTTATTTTCCTTCTTGGTTCTTACCAACAACTAACATATATGAGAGTAATGACTTTGTACATTGTGAGCCTTGCTAAATCTCTAGTACTTAGAATAGTGCCCGTAGAGGATACCTGCTCAATAAATATTTATTGATCAGCTGGGTGAAAGACTAAGTGAATGAAAGAAAGATTGTAGCATTTGAGTTGTATGCATCTGTGTCTTCATTGCTTCACGCAGTGTCTAACATATAGTAAGCACTCAGTAAAAATGATTTCATTGGGTTGCAAAGAAGTATAAGCAAGTCAAAATGGAATTTTCATGTTATTCCATAATACATTTTAGTTAATGAGTTTTGATGTGGTGGAAAATACCTTTTTGTTTTCTGGATGACTGCAGAGAAAGATATGAAGATTATGAATTCTAAGCAATGTAATAGGCTCCAGTAAATGGTTATTGAATGAACATTTATTACTCATCCATTTGATTTGTTGAAATGATTATTGCATGCTATTCAGAACTATATTACAAAGGGGCAGCCGTGACAATGTGGGTCTGTTTAATTTTGCAAACAGAATGGAGAAACTGGTTAGTTTGGCAAACCACTGAACTCATAATTTAAAACTTCCACAGTATGATTTCTTTAGATATATATCCCCAAACTTCCTATTTGAGACCGTGAAGTCATAAATCCAGTATTTTATCAAGAAAAGTTTCCTGAATATCAGGCAGAACTCATGGGCATTCATAATAAATTATTAACAGCAGTTTGTTGAAGTGTGTATGATTTATTATGGACATTCTCGGCACCTTAAAAATAACATTTCCTAATGGTGCCAACATGTATGGAACCTAGAACTTCTCACAAAGCCATTTATTTATGCTGCAGGACACTCAGAGACTGACCAGTTGGGCAGAGCCTGGGAAAGACTGACTTGTGTGACCATGCATACCAGATGTTACGTGTTTCTTATATGTTATTTTGGAACCTTCTGTTTGCTTGAGAACACTATCGCATTTGTTTATTTGAGCGCCCTGGTACATGCTGGGTTTGTGTTTTGTTTATAACTTGTTTTTCCTATTTAATCCTTACGACCTTCTGTATATCTTTACAACTAAAATACTATTTGCCCTCTAAATTATTTACTCCCTTTGGCTATAAAAACTAGCAGTTTTCTAAGGCTTTAGTGACAGAAGCAAGTAACTTTCTCGCTGAACTTTGTTTAACCACTCTGAATTAAGACATTTAACTTCTCTCTCCTCCCCAAATAATTTTCCATTCATTCTTCATTTTTTGGTTTTATTTTCTTAATATCAGCCATGACTTTAGCATTTATGTTTGCAACCTGCCCCAGATAGATGAGGAAACCACCTGTGCTTAGTGCTTAAAAACTTAGTTTGATGACCTTACTTTACTGCTAACTATCCATTCATAGTTGTGCGATCACCCTGCCAGTTCTACCATTACATAAAAATAAATGCTCCCAAGAATTAGCAAAATACTTTTACTGCATTTAATATATACAAGTCCCAAAGGAATATGTTTGCCTGGCTCCTGCATTAATATTTTTTCCTGAGGGTTTTCTGAACTGTTTTTTTCCTAACGCTCTTTGGAAAATGCAGTTTCTCTGCCTAAGTAAAACTACTAGAAAATATAAGAATATTTTAATCATAATATTTAGAAGTTGACTTTATATAAGGAGATTTTTAAATCACATATATGGAATTAGTGCATTATATTTTGGTGTGCTGTCAAACTTTGATGTCCTGAAGATATTTTCTGGGCTGGTGTGTGTGTGTATGAGAGAGAGATTGAAATTGATTGATCCCACTTTTATTTTATTTATTTTTTGAGAGAGAGAGAGCACGCGTGAGCACAGTGGGGGAGGAGGGGCAGAGAGAGAGGAAGAGAAGAATCTCAAGCAGGCTCCACGTCCTGAGCCGAAATCAAGAGTTGGGTGCTTAGCTAACTAAGTCACCCAGGTGCCCCTGATTGATCCCATTTTTTAAAGCCATTCTGGTAAAATACACATAACATACAGTTTACCATTGTAACCATTCTAAGTGTGCAGTTCAGTGGCATTAATTATGTTCACGTTATTGTGCTACCATCACTACCCTCCATTCACAGAACTCTTTTTGTTCTGCAAAACTGAAAGTCGGTGTCCGTTAAACACTAACTTCACATTTACCCATTTTTCGACCCTTGGCAGTCCCATTCTGTGTTCTGTCTCTATGAATTTGACTATTCTAGGTACCTCAAACAAGTAGAATCATATAGTATTTGTCCTTCTTTGACTGGCTTGTTGCACTTTGCATAATGTCCTTAAGGTTCATTCATGTTGTTGTATGTGTCAAAATTTCCTTCCTCTTTAAGGCTGAGTAATATTCCATTGTGTGTGTACACCACTTTTTGTTTATCCGTTTATCCAGGAATGGATACATGGGTTGTTTCCACCTTTTGGCTACTGGACATAATGCTGTTATGAACATCAGTGTACAAATGATAGATTCCATTTCTAAAAGCTTTTTAATGTAAGCATTTTCAAATATATGTAAGAAGGAAGAGAATAGTATAATGAACTCTGTGCTCATCATGCAGTTTTGATAACTATCAACATTTTGCTGTTTTTTCATCCTTTCCCCCAACTTTATATATATATATATATTTAAGATTTTATTTATTTGTCAGAGAGAGAGCGAGGGGAGGGGAGCATAAGCAGGGGGAACGGCAGGCAGAGGGAGAAGCAGGCGCCCTGCTGCGCAAGGAGCCCGATGTGGGGCTCATTCCCAGGACCCTGGGATCATGTCCTGAGCCGAAGGCAGATGCTTAACCGACTGAGCCACCCAGGCACCCCATCGTAACATCTGTTTATAGTTTGCTCAAACCATGATGCAGCAAAGTCCATACATCCATTAAGTTGATAAGTGTCTCAAATTTTCAATAATTTGTAACAGCCCTAACCCTCTCCTGCAGACACACACTTATTTTCTATGCCATTTATTTGTTGACGAAACTAGATCATCCTGTAAAATTTCCCACATTATGGATTCGGATCCTCCTTGTGTCATTGAGCATATGTTCCTCTAGCTGACTATGTTTTGTAAAGTGGTTTGGTTAAACACAGGCCAGTGTGGGGGCAACGGGGGCAGGAATACTTTGTCTTCCTATTGCATCATCTCAGGAGTTGTGTAATGCCTGGTTTCCCCACTTCTAGTGATGTATAAAGTTTTATAAAGGTCTTATAAAGTTTCCCATCAACCTTTGACCTAATGTTTTAGCCACTCTTCTTATTTGCTTAGACACATACTACATTAGAAGTTGCAAAATGGTGATTTTCTATTTTCTCATTCTTTCTGTATTTGTTAGCTCTAATTCTTTTGTAAAGAACGTTGCCTGTAAACTATTTAGAAACTATAGTAAAGGCAAAATAAGTGTTTGATTCTTCTCCTTTATGTTAAATTTCAGAATAATGCATTGGTACCCTATCAGTCTCCAGTGGTGACCAAAAAAGTTGATTTTATTTGTAATAACATTATGAATTTATGAATTTTAATACATTTGATGTGTTTCAGTCCCTTGAGTTGTTATTCTTTTGATCAAATTATTCCACTTAGCCAGCGGGAGCCTCTTTAAGTTGACTCCTGTGTCCTTTTGACATGATCCCAATAGTCTTTGATAGCTTCCTTGCTTTTAGGTAAGGTATCTCAGGCTTACCCTGAACATTTCTTGTCTCCGACCTGGACTCAAACATGTCTCCTAGGAGCTGTGGTTCTTTCAAGTGGAAAATAGCATGTAGAGACCAGAATCTGTGCCCTTGGGATACTTATTACTGCTACTGGGCTTTCATTGCTTAGAGGCCTTCTCAGGGCACAGAGGTAGGAAATAAGTATTTTTTTTTTTTAATGTAGAGGAAAGTAAACAGGAGTTTGTACTAACATTCCAATTGAATTTAAGATTTCAGCATTTTTAACTTCTTGAATATTATGTATCTAGATCTTGTTTCTCTTATGCTGAAAATTGTGGTTCCAAATGACTTTAGCCTAATTACATATTTGATATCAAAGAATGGGAGCAAAATTGATTCAAGGCAATCCCAATATTAAGGAGACTGGTTCTTTTCGTCCTGAGGGTATCTCCCATTAAGACAAAACACTGTGTGTGTCACTTAAAAGTATTCTCTGATTGGTTATGTCACAGCTTAACTCACAGCTAGTTTCACTTTTTTCCAGTTGGGTTTTTTAGAAATTTGGTTTTTTTAGAAATTACTTTTTCTTCTCTTTGATTCAGTTGTGAGTGGTTTGCGTTATTTAGGACATTACGTGTTTCTAAGATTAAAGCTAAAACAGGGTACCTAAAACAGGGTACATTCAGGAAAGTCTAGCTTCCACCTCCTTTTCATTCCCCTTGTAAGTAATCATTTTTAGAAAGTTTTCACTTAATATTACTTCTTCTAGAAAATATAAATAAATGTACACACATGCACATTCGTATTTTCTCTCCCTTCCTGTAAACAGAAGCACACTGTACATATTTTCCTACACTTTACAGGGATTCATAGATAGAAACCCATCCATGGGCCAAGAAAGCCTAGTCTAGAAGGGAAGACACACATGTTAAGAAATAATTGTAATACAATTGTTTGCTGATACTATGGAAATATATAGAATAAATGCCATTAGACACAAATTATGGAGTATTTTCTTCTAGGGTAGGTGAGTAGGTTAGGAAAAGCTTCAGATAAATGACCTTTCAGCTGGTTTTCAAAGAATGAACTTGATTTAGAGCCTGCAGGTTATACTAGGAATCAGGGAATAACCTCTGTATTGCAAAATTAGCCAACCCACATTTGCTAGTATATGGGTGCAGCGCGTGAAACATTTGCACTACATAAGAAATGTCTGAATAACATTCTTGGAAAGCCTTTTGGAATATATGGGATTCTGTTTCATAGGCTGCCTGGGCTTGATGCTTAGTCTAGAAGTATTTTTTTAAGAAGCTATAAGAAAACAAATCCTCTTTTATACATTAATGTGACGGGACTTCGTATCAAAAGAATAGCCTGTTTTTGTTACAAAGACTAACATAAACCGTGCTTAGTTTATAAACTTCGTTTAGTGACAGAATGAAGAGTAAAGAAATATGTTTTTACAAAAGTTTATAGTCTTTTCTCTGGCTGATATTCCTTGAGTTAACCTGTAATTATGAAGCATCGATCATATGCAGAGTATTCTTTTGTATGTAGTAAGGAGGCATAGGAAACAATGGAAATAGTTCTGGTTTAAAACTTAAAGAACTGGGGGCACCTGGGTGGCTCAGTTGTTAAGCGTCTGCCTTCGGCTCAGGTCGTGATCCCGGGGTCCTGGGATCGAGCCCCGCATTGGGCTCCCCGCTCCGCGGGAGGCCTGCTTCTCCCTCTGCTGCTCCCCTTGCTTGTGTTCCCTCTCTCACTATGTCTCTCTGTCAAATAAATAAATGAAATCTTAAAAAAAAAAACAAAAACTTAAAGAACTAAGGCATATCTTGTGACTGTAATTGTTTCACAAAGAAATTGTGTTTTTTTGAGACTTTGAAGGAAAATGTTTAATTTACTTGGGATAGATGGAGGAAAACAGAGTGTGCTTTTTGTTGTTGGATCTGCAGGAATACTCGGTAATGAGAAACTCCCAAGTCATTCCGTATCTTGAGTGCGGTGGTCGTTCCACAAGCGGACACGTGATAAAATGACATAGGAGTGTACGCCCGTTGTACCCGTGTCAGATTCTGGGTTTTGATATTGTTCTAGCATTATGTAAGATTTGCCCGTTGGGGGGTAAGTGGGTGGAGGGTTACATGGGCTCTGTCTGTACTCTCTTTGCAACTTCCTGTGCATCTGTAATTATTTCAAAATAAAAAGTTTTTAAAAAGTTTATTACTCTGGCAGTTGTTTTGAGAGTGGATCACAGGGGGCCAAGGACAGAATCAAGGGTCCTAGTTAGGAGCAGTAGGACGAGCTATATACAGTGAACCAGGAGGGGGAGAATGTCTGTTGGACTAGGCTGCTGACATGGGGGTGGGTTGGAGATGCGGTGAGGGCTAGTTGAATTCTGGCTGTATTTTGAAGGTAGAGCTAATAAAATCTGCTGATGGATTGAATGTGGGTGTGGGAGAAAGAGAATGGGGAGACAATGAGGGTTTGGGCCTGGAAGCCGGGAAGCATGAAGAAAAAAGATTTCAACAAGAAGCAGCAACAAGTAAAGAAGCTGGTGTGAGGTAGTTGGATTCTTGGCAAGGAAAACAAAGTAGCAAACCTCCTTCCTCCAGTCAGCCGCAGCTTTGGGCCTGCACGGGTCTGCACGGGTCTGCACGGGTTAGGGACGGCATGATACTCAAGTGAGGGCCCTTGTGTTAACCTGCTCCCAGGCAGCTGAGTTCTCTTGGCCTCGCCCTGGCTTTTTTGGAAAGAAGCATTTGTTTGATAAACAGGAAGTCGTTTCCATGGGTGTAGAAAGAAGAAATGATAGAAGCGAGGGCAAAGCACTGAGCTGTCTGCTGTGGTTAGCTTGGAATTGGCAGAAATGTTCTCAGGTAGCCACCTAAGCTTCACACACAGACCGCTTTACTCCCATTCTGGACTGGGCTATTTCTTTATCATGAAAAATGAAGAGTTTCTGCCCTCTTGCGTGACCCCCTGTCAGGGAATGTTCATTTTCAGCTAGTGTTTTGGATCAGTTAGAGTCATAGGCTTAGCAGACAAAAGGAGACAGTGTCTGTTTATAGTGGAAAAGTGACTTATTTTGAGAAGTGTTGGCTCCCCACCACTGTCCCATTAGCGGCATGCCTCTGACACTCCGGGGAAGCTGGTCGAGGGACGTTAACCGCCTTATGTGTATTTTTGCCCTTTGAAAGGTTAGAATCTAAATGTACCACAAGATATTTCTTCCTGAGTCCGATTAGGACAGAATCCCAAGCCGGGAATTCTGAAGCAAACCTTATACATGCACTTGCTCTGATACTTTTAAACTTTGGAGTTCATTCCCTCCCCTTCTAAGAATGCTACTCGCGAGGTATATATATATCCCTTGGTGTCACTAGCTTCTTCCTATCTTATGAGGAAGAGCCGATAAGAAAGATTAAAGAAGTCCAGTGCCAGGTGATTTATGGCAGTTGCAAAGTGAGAAAGACAACGTCGACTCCTTCCTTTTGATAAGAGCTTGAAACAGGAGACCCATTTTCTCCATTGAGCTGAGAGTCCCCTCCTCCTTGTCTTGGCTGACGTGGTCGGGGTGAAGCTGTGATAGAGAGAAACCTGCAGTGTGCCGCAGAGGTAGAACACGGTAGCCAAGTAGCCAAGTAGTGCATTGTTGAGGGGGCTTCAGTGGTGGGGTCGCTGCTGCTGCTGCGCGTGTGGGACCGGAGAGCGGCTGGGCTCAGGGGCGGGGCCAGGCTGCCATGTGGGAAGTTCGGGACCGAGGATAGCGGTACTAGGTCGCTCAGTATTTAGGAGAACTAGCTCACTGAGCTGCCTGGAAGAAGCAGAACAATTCTTTCGAGTTCCTGGCAACGGAGGTTTATCCCGACAAGATTCACAGTGTATTTTACTTTGAATATTGAGTGGTTCAGGAGCCGCTTTGTTTCATGTGCCTTCTGAAATCACCCCAGTATTTATTCAAATGCTGTGACTTTGTGTTAAGTCCAGGCTGGGCGACTGCTCTGGGTTCCTTTGCTGGAAGTTAAACGTCACATTTGAGCTCGCAGAAGTTTTGCTGCCTGCCTAGAGGGCACATATGAACATAAAGCAGCCATTTGTCCGCGGGCAGCTGAAAGGCAGTTTCGGCAGGGTTCTGGAAACCACTGCAGGCTGCCGGCTTCCTGGCACACCCACTAGCCCCCATGGGTTTACTCTGAATGCAAACTACCAGGGATGGGAGGTGGGGTGGTGGTGGCGGCAGTAATAAGATGGGCAGAAATAAAAACAGAGCCTGAAAAGTCTGAACGACATTGAGCCAAGATGGTCCTGTACTGGAGAAGAGCACAGTGCTCCCAGAGCGGAGAAAACGTGAACATCAGACACAGTAACTAGGAAAAAAAGATCTGCTGCTTGCAGCCAGCACTTTAAAAAAGGGATTTGTGTATCTTTGTATTCATAACTGTAGGGATACTGTAGGTGTCTTTGGGAAAATATATATAGCCTAAGCTCTTTTACCCAGTGTGCTGCTATCACAAATACCTTTTAACTAGAACCATGTTAACAGTGACATTTGATGTATATAATAATTACTTTCAAGCACTATGAATCCTGAAGAACCTCAGGACCTATTAGCCAAATGCTTGAATAGTCTCTGTATAATACTGAGTGGACTTTTTAAAAAATAGCTGTTTAAATGTCCTTGAAAGTTAAAGTTATATAGGATAATTCTTAATCATAGTACAAGTTTATTCCCAAATATGCTATCCTTTCTTTGGCCACAGTGTGTAACAGGGTGTATTTCTGTTTAGCAGATCAAGAGGTGGGGATATTGGCAGTATAAATGATTTGTCCAAGGACAACCAGTGTGTCATTGTGGAGATAAAACAGGACTAGGCTGCATTCCACCAGCTCCTGGCCTCTGCAGCAGTTTTGAGAACTTTCCAGTCATTTTAGGAAAACAAAGTACTTAGAAAATATAAAGAGTTTTTTTTTTTAATAAAAGAAAATCACTTATTTTGGAAATCACGAAATTAATCATTCTGTTGTATTTAAGAAGCTCTTTGATGTGTTCTGGTAATTAGTATTTACTGCCAGACGAATGTCTCTTGGGCATTTTAATTAATGGGTGGCTTGGCCAAATGAGCTTCTGATGGTAAACCTTCATAAGGGTTTATTTTTATGTTTCTCAAGAATAGCTGTCTCTTCAAAGCCCTTTAATTAGACAAAGTTTAGCAGCTAAAACATATTATTAGAATAATTAGGCCTTGGGTTAAGAGGAATAGGGGTCAAAGGAGCAGGTACTGTTAGAGAGAATGGCGTCTTAAAATAAAACCTAGCGTTGCATGTTTGATGGATGTCCAGTTCTTTAACAGCTTGTATTAAGTGACTCTCCCTGGTTAGGGACTTTGTGTTATTTAAAGTTCATTTGACAGATCTCACCAGAAGCGTAAATACACCAGAGTGTGCGCTCGTTCATCACTACCTCTGAACTCCTGTAGAAAGTGGGGTTCTAGTCCTTTTAACTTCTAAGCTGAAGACTTCCTGTTTTCTCTTTTTTTTCCCCTACTACCTTGGTCACCTTGGCTATAATCAGGGATTCTTTTTGAGGAAAATGCTTCAAGGAACTGGTCTAGGAGCCACTGATAACACAATTGCAGTAATTCCGTTGAAGGGTCTTTCTTAATAATTTAAGTGATCCTGTAAGACGGTGTTCTTAAAATTGCTGTAGTATTGATCTCCCAAATTGTATGCTTTTTGTGGTCAGAATGTAGTTTGAATTATTTGAAAATCTGCTGTGTTAGATGGATTGTCGTTTGGCTCCCCTTCATCACGCCCCACCCCCATTTCTTGTCCTAAGCCCTGAATCTTGGTATCACTACTAGTGCATGTGTCTTCTCGCAGACTTCTCTTTGTGATGAAGAAGAGATATATCCGATTGGTCCTGTGGGTGATCTCCATGGTGTCCAAACAGTTGGGTAGGATTATTGAGACTACTCTTGATAAACAGTAATACACCTATTTATATTATCTGGTTTTCTCACTTTCCCACTATCTCTGGATGCTTATGATGGCAAATGTGTCCTTTTCCCACCTAGATGAGTTAGTTTAAGGATAGGAAGTTGTTTTTTTTTTTTTAAAGATTTTATTTATTTATTTGACAGAGAGAGAGACAGTGAGGAGGGAACACAAGCAGGGGGAGTGGGAGAGGGAGAAGCAGGCTCCCCACTGAGCAGGGAGCCCGATGCGGGGCTCGATCCCAGGACCCTGGGTCATGACCTGAGCCGAAGGCAGACGCTTAACGACTGAGCCACCCAGGCGCCCCAAGGATAGGAAGTTTTAAGTAGAGCAAGTCGTATTGCCAGTGTTCCTCATCCCATCAGCTGTTATGATCTCAATATGTTATTAGTTAGATGAAGAACTGGGGTTTAGGATTAGCCACTATTAGAAAAAATACTTAATTGTATTGGTATTGGTAATTGGAAATTAATGGGATTGGCTCTGGGTCAATCAGTTCATTTTTAAATATGGACGTTAGCTTGATTTATAGTATTACAAAGTTAATTTGCTGTAGCTTAGTTAGCCACATTGCCAATGAAATAATTTCATTGAAAGTGGTAGAAACTTCCCTTTGTTTTCTAATGTTGTCTGTAAAAACTAGTAACAATTTAAGAAATAATTGAAAAGCACATAAATGCAGATGGAAAGACACAGGCATATTATTATGCATTCCAGAGTATAGTCACCAAATAAGTACATTTTTATGTTAAACTGTAAAACTTTGAGAAAGCAGAAGAGAGATTAGCATAGATGGGCTCCTTTATCAAGCCGTTTTCCCCCTTAGCAGTGACTAAGTTCTGTCTGTTCTTCTCCAAAATGATTGATTATTGTGACTCTGCTTTTTGACTCACCCTTTAGCACAGGAAATATTGCTGATTCTTATCTTCATGCTTATGTTTGCTGTGTGTATGTAATCTCATGCAATGGAGATAAGAGAGAGGAGGTGTTGAGTGTGATGATTCTCCAAAAATACCATGATAACCCTCAGAACTCTTTTCTTACAGTAGAGCATAGGTAGTCCTGTGCATGCTCATGTACACTGAAAACGGTCTGGGGACTGTTTGCTAATGGGTTTCTATAGACACAGACCAGGGCCCCAAGTGTTGCCATTTGTTTGTTTCACTTCTTCAACTGTTCATCTGGTGGCCCCCTGGCATCCCTTCTGGAGTCCATCTTTTGAAGCGATGCCCATGTGCAAAATGAGAACTCACTGTGCTCTTCTTCACCGCAGACCACCTGGTGGCCCATGGCAGAATGGCCGAGAAGGAGGCCCGTCGGAAGTTCAAACAGATTGTGGCAGCCGTCTATTTTTGTCACTGTCGGAACATTGTTCATCGTGATCTAAAAGCTGAAAATTTGCTTCTGGATGCCAATCTGAATATTAAAATAGCAGGTGAGAAGTGCGTTGAGGATGTGAAATAGGAACAAAAGAGCTTTTCCTTCAAGGTTCTTAAACAAGGGATTGTCTGTTTCCATCTATTCAGAAAGAGGTATTGGAAAATGAAAGATTTGCACGTGTGTGTGGCTTGGAAAATGATAAACTTTCAAAACACATTTATGTTCTTTTTCATGTAGTATTGGATGGAACTAGGCTGGGGAGGAAGAAGGAAAAGGGTGATATTTAAAATTCTCTCAGTTTGGTTGACAGTCTCTTAAATAATAAGGAATAAAGGATAGAATAAAGTGGAGAGAACAACTGCTAAGCTTGTAAGCCCCGTCAGCTTTACTTGAGGAGGCTGATTTATGTCACTGCTGAAGACTGTGGTTTTATGATAGTTTAGGAAGAGCAGATCTTACATCGGTTTAAAGGCAGTCCATCTCTTTATGTCCTCAGATTTCACTCGTCTGCTCATCTGAGGGTGCCTAAAAAGCACTTTTCACTGCCTCACTCTATTCCTACTTCACTTTCAATAAACTATCAGCATTTGCCTAACCAATACAAGCTCACCACCTATTGATAGAAGAAAGTGACTGCAGTCTAGACAGAAAGTAGAAACATGAAAAGAAACCAGTTTTGTTTTCCGACAGTTTTCAGTACTGCATTGTGTGTCCCCCGTCTCGCAGGTAAAAAGGGAAGGGGCGTCTCCTATAGAAAATTGAAGTACAGCTAGAATAGAATTGCCTTGAAAGTCAAGGTAAAAACAGTTCTAAGGACTTCCCTCCTTAAAAGGGTGGGAGTTGAGGGTTCAGATTTATGTTATATTACAGGTCAAAGTACCTACTTGTACCCTTCCAGGTTGGTGATTCTACTGACTGTTTTGTGTAGGTAAATCTAGATAAGTCTTTCCAGGCTCTACTTTCACATCCTTGGAATGTCACCGAACTTTTTAGTTATCTACGTTCGGCTGATGGATGCACTGTTGCTTAGTACTTTCACATAGTTGTAAGCTCCTTGAGTCCTTCATTTGCCCAGTGCATAGTAGGCAGGAATTAAATGCTTTCTTTATCTTACATAAAATCACATTTTTCCTTTGTCCTTAAGTCTGTTTTATATTCCCCAAAGCTCTCTAGATGCTAGCAGTTCCCAGACAAGTGGGTAGTGTGGAAAGACCGGCAATTTCAAACCCTCTTCTGTAATTTTTCACTGTAGCTTCAATTCAATTAATGGTAATAACATCTACTAAGCTTCACAGTCCTTAAAAGTATAATAAAATGTTGTGTTAATTTCCTATTGTCGCTGTAACAAATTACCACAAACATAGTAGTTTGAAACAATACAACTTATTATCTTACAGTTCTAGAGGTCAGAAATTTGAAATGAGTCTTTTTTCTTTTTCTTTTTTAAAAATGTTATTACATTTTTTATTTTAATCCCAGTATAGTTAACACACAAGGTTATATTAGTTGCAGATACACAGGTCGTGATTCAACACTTCCGTACATCACTCAGGGCTCATCATGAAAAAATAAGGAACGCTTCACGAATTTGCGTGTCACCCTTGGGCAGGGGCCGTGCTAACCCTCTCTACCGTCCCCGTGTTAGTATGTGTGCTGCCGAAGTGAGCCCCCGAAATGAGCCTTATGGGGCTAAAATCAAGCTGTTGGTAGGACTGGTTCCACCTGGAGTCTCTGGAGAATCCATCTCCTTGCCGGTTTCAGCTTCCGGAGGCCCTGCACTCCTTGGTTCTGGTCCTTTCTTCATAGCACGCCGCCTGGTGCTCCCATTGTCAAATCTCCCACTCCTAGCCTGATCCTCCTGCTTCCCTCTTAGAGGGACCCTTGTGATTACATTGAGCCGTCCCGGATAGCCCAGGATGATCTCCCCATCACCCAGTCACATCTACAGAAGTCCCTTTTACCACATAGGTACCACATTCGCAGGTTCCATGGATTAGGACGTGGGTGTCTTTTGAGTGGCTTTTATGCAGTCTGCCACAGATGTGATTGTAGGGTTCCTTGGATTACTGACTAGGGTAGGAGGTTAAAAGAAGGCCCTCTTTTTCTTCTATAGCTGTGTTCTACCTTCACTGACAAAAGGTTAAAAATTTTTTTATGCTTCCTTGGTTCTTGATTTTGACTTTAGAACCATTTTGATTTAGTTTGGGGAGATTAGTTCAGGAGGCTCTTTGTTTTTGTATTGAGAAACCAAGTGTAAAAGCAGGGGTCCGTGATAATTGAAATTAGAAACGCCACTGACAAATAACTTGGGTAAGGAGATTTTGAGATGCTTTTCTTTGTTAATTGTTAAAACAAATCCATGTAGTCACAGTATGAGTCTACCTGCTGGTGTGTAATTACAGAATCGTGGGAATGCTGGTGGCCCACCGTGGGCTCTCTGCATTAACACATAGGTGAGATTTTTAAGTTCATTAACCCAGAGTCTGCATTTTTATTATTTGTTTGGCCAAGAATAAATGAGCTGCTCTGAGTTGTGCCCTGATATAATATCTAACATTGTCTTTGCTCGTGCATTCTTTTTTTCATGCTTTCATTACCTTGTCATTCACCCACCGCCACCCCTCCACCCTCTTCCCCACGCCTCCCACTCTGGTTTTGCTTTCCGTGGTTTCAGTTACCCATGGTCAACTGTGGTCTGGGAGCGGGTGATCCTCCTTCTGATCTATGGTCAGAAGGCCAGTAATAGCCTAATGTTAGGTCACGACACCTACGTCATTCCCCTCACCTCATCTCATCACGTGGGCATTTTATCACCTCCCATCACCACAAGAAGAGGAGGGGTGATGATAAGGTATCTCGAGAGAGAGAGGCCACATGTGCATAACTTTCATCACAGCATATTGTTATAATTGTTCTATTTTATTATAGTTATTGTTGTTAATCTCTTACTGTGCCTAATTCACAAAGTAAACTTTATCATAGGTGTGTGTATATAGGGAAAAACATAGCGCATCTAGGGTTCGGTACTATTTAGACGTGCACTGGGGGTCTCGGAGTGTATTCCCTGTGGGTGAGGAGGACTCCTGTCCTCAGTTTCTCAGTCATTGCCTGAACTTCCTCTCTTACACATAAATTAGGTAGAATTCCCATTCTTACCTGCCAAGACTTCTTTGAACTCAGTGGGCCAGTGGGAGAAACACTTCTAGTTGAAGCTGACCACGGCGTGACTAATTTGGAGAGGTGGAATGGATGGTTCTGACAGAATAAGGTCAGATAACTAATGAAATCAACTTTTTATTCTAAAAGCTAAAAGTGACTTCAGGATTTCTGATCTTTTCAGTGGTCTTTTGATGAGTTACTATTAAATCTCAGTCAGAAGGAAACTTCTAGACATGAAAGTAACACATAAAAGAGAAGAGTTTTGTTGTTTTATTTAAAATATTGTTAGTCTTAAGCACCTCATTTCTAAAATCATCATATGTTACCATGTCAAATTAACATGGAATTAATAAAAATTCAGATTAGGAAATTTAAAGGAATTCATGTTTTCCTTATGCCAATGTTAACCTAAATGGTTTTTTTGTTTTGCTTTGTTTTTACCTGAATGGTTTTGATGAAAAGATGATGCATCCTGTTCAAATGTAGAAGATGAATAAGTTGCTCTGAGGATGTTTGTGTTTACGTTGATTTATTTTTACTTTCTTAATGAATTAATGTGGCAGTTTACATTTAACGCTTGATACTATAAAAATCTAGCTATTAGAAAAGCCCATGCTAGCCTTCCTCAAGGGAATATGTGTTCCCTGGACATGACAGGTACATTTTAGTTACAGATATTAAAAGATGCAATGGTTTAAGTAGGAGTTTTCATGCTTAAATTCTTACCTCTGAATTTTTGTTCCAGTGTTATTTCTACAGAGAATGAAGCCCAGATGAAAAACTTGGTTTTCCTTCTGATTTTAGAATGGCAGTAGCAAACCTGTCTTCTATAGAATTATTTAAAAGATGTTTCTGTTATTAGTAATCCAGAGTAAACATTGATGGTTTTCAGAACAAAAAATTTTATTTCTGAAAGGCAAAGTTACTGAGTCTAGAACTAAAAATGTGTAGTGGTCATAGAAAATGTATCTGTTATTAACAAAGGCTCTTCGCTCAGGTGTCATGGGAGAGAGAACGGAAGTATAAGACATGACTCCTGCTGTAAAGAATTTATAGTCTATTTGGGCAGCAAATACTTAGACCTTTGGAAAGTTAAAAAGCACCAAAATTATACTTGGGGTGTGTGTTTGTGTGTGTGTGTGTATGTTGTTTGTGTATGTATATATATAGAGAGAGCACTTTACAAAGCATTTTTACACATATTATTTAATTTCATCATATTTGGCATACAAATATAGCTTATTTAGAAAACAGTAGAGTCTCCAAAATATATACCTTTAAGTTTCCAAAACTTTGAATTCCTTATAAAGAGGGCTCATGCAAATCTTTCATGTAGAGGGTCCAGCACCGGGAAAGAATAGGATTCTTGGCCTCTAACCTTTCACTTTTCGTGTCTCAGACATGTGAGGATCCACAGAGGAGCAAATGAAGAGTGGGGAAGGTACAACCTGGCTCTCTCCGCATATAGCCTGCATCGCTGGCTGACAGCGTGTTCAACAGCGACCAAATTATACTTTGATACAATAGAAGAGATGTTACAAGGCATGCCATGATTCATTATCACATTAATTATATAGTCTAATTACTACAGAAGTTCAGAGGGTGAAGAAAGCACTTAGTTTGTGAAGTTCCATTAGATTGTGAATGCCACAGGGATGGTAATCGTATCCTGTTTACCATTTCATCCCCATGGCCGAGTGCATGCCTGTTCTCTAGTAGGTGCTCAAAACTTTGTTGATCTGAACTTTGGACAGCGGTGATGACATAAATACCCTACTGAGGGCATAACATTTGATGTGCGTCTAAAGGATGAATAGGGTTCTTTAAGGTATAGGTGTAGAGGAGAGAATTCCAGTAGGATTAGTCAGTCAGCAGGTGTTAATAAAGCACCTGCTATGTGCCGGCCCTGATCCACGCACTGGGGATACAGTGGCAGGAAAGTAGTCCCTTGGAACTAACATTCTGCGGGGGGAGATCGACAGTGAGCACATACACAAATAAGCCCTCGTAAGGGCTATGAAAGCGATAAAATCGAAAATGTGCTAGAATGACTTGTGGGAGAGAGAATGCTTTTAAGTGGGCTAGTCCAAGCCTTCCAAGCAGGAAGAACAATGCGAAGGCCTGAGAGAGGTAAATTTAAGGTATTTGACAAGGTAGGAGAAAAGTTGGCACGGCTGCAGACGATAAGTAAGGGGGCTCTGGAAGGAGATGGGGTAAGAGAACTGGCTGGGGCCCGTTCCTGTGGAGCTTTAGGCACGTGGTGAGGATTTGGGATTTTATTTTGGTTGCGGTGGGAAGCTGAGTTGGAGAACTATGGGCGGCAGTACCCCATGGCATATTTGCAGAAAAGGTAAAGCACCTTGGCTGGAGGGAAGGTTTAAGCAGGGGAGTCATGCCTGAGAAGGTGAGAGAGATAGGTATTTATTTATACTAGATTGTGAAATTGTTTGAATACCAGGCTTGATAAGTCAGATTCAGGATGAATAAGGGAAAAATGGGAGCAGGTGGGAGGGACAGGAGAGCAAATAGGAAGGTCAGTGAAGAGGCTGCAGGAAATGGTCAGATCCTACATAAAGGTGTTGGTAGTAGACTTGAAAAGGAAGACGAGGGCAACAAATATGAGAGAGAGAGTGCATGCATGTAAATGAAGGGTTTCTGGGGTGGATAACCAGTCAAACCTCCGGGCCAGGAAGAGGGACCTGCCAGTCCAAGATATGTGTAGAAATCGAGAAATCAAATTTTCTTACTGATGGAGTATATTAAGCCATCAAAGGAAAATGGTGTTGTCTTATTTTTAATGCCGTTTGAAAGCAATTTTAATTCTTGTCCCCAAAGATTAAGTAGAGAAATTTCTATATTTATAAAAGATTGCCTCAGAAAAGACCTAAATGTAGCTGGCTTACTCCCTGAAGCAAACTTATCTGAAATACTCAGACGTTATGAGAATGTTTTGAAAATTGTGGAAAGTTTTTGTGTGTGTGTGTTTTTTTTTTTTTAACCTAAGGAAGTTGGAAACTTTTCTCTCTAAATGTCGACTCCCAGAATGGTCTCCATGAGATAGTTCCCACTCCGGTGTTATTGTTTTAGTTGGCAGTCAGGAGACAGCAGAGATCTGAAGTACAACTACAGCAAAGCCAGTGTTTTGGAAAGAATTTCCAGAGTGCATGGATCTAAGGTACTGTGGAAATATTTGACCTTAGTGTGGTGAGATCTAGACTATTTAATTTTTTAAAAGTGAGAAACTAAAACATTCTGCAAGTCCATTCATTGACCTTTCACCTTCAGGAAGAAGATGCTGAGATACAATGGTAGAGGGAAAAAAGGTGGTGAACCTTGGGTTTCTGAGAACCCTTCCCCGGTGTGATAGTTGAGAATGTCCCTGACAGCTCACAGAAGGTGGTTATGAATATTCATCACACCAGTCACAAATTATAGGTCAAGATCGTAACACCTTTATTTAGGTTATCTTTCAGTGCACCTCCCTAGTTGACAGGTAAGAAATTGAGACCCAGAGAGAGGCCACGTGACTTTCCTGAATTCGTGTCATCACAGAACCTGGGAATCACAGTGCCTCAGTGTCCACTCTCCCCCTGAAATGCTGTGTGACCCGCAACTAGAAGGTGCTAACAACTTTCATGTATGTTGACCCTTGGGAAAATACAGTTTGAAAATTATCTCTTCTGCATCCTGTTCCTCAGACTGGAGCTTTACAATCGAGAAATGAACGCACCTTCATTCAGAAGGCATTTTTGGTATACACAGTTGATTTATTTCGTATGAAAAAATTCTAGAGTTAAAATTCAAATGAACAGATTTTTGTCAGTCATGGTTCTAGGTGATAAGTGAGGTCTTAATGATCTTGAAAAGTATTGCATCCTGCTAAGATCAAGGAAGTGTTCTGTTTACAGGGCCTCACTCACAATGGCCGTGCTACCAACCAGTACAGAGCGCTGCTTCTCAGATTCTCCCACTGCGGTTTCCCTAACATGGAGGGGGACAGACTCACACAGGGTGGGGGGGCAGTGTGGGATTGATTAGCTAGGCTGGAACGGTTCGCTTTTTAAATCACATGCTTTATTTTTAAATTCATGCACATTTTGTGTTCTCCTCAATGTTATATTACATTTGTGTTAATACTAAAATTATTCAACTTTATTTAGCAGAGAAAAAATTAATGTTCCAGGAACATGCGTTTTCTTTAGCCTTCACTTTCACATAACTCTTGGCACACTGCCGCATTATGCCTGGGGATATATAAACATACATTAGTTCGAGAAACTTGAGAATAAAGGATTTCTTCCCCAACTATAGGTTCCTTTTACACAAACTTTTGTTAATTGCAAATCATTTGTTTCGGGGATACTTAGAAGTCAGTAAATCAAGTAATGATTTATCGCCACCCCCTCCCCCCCACCTCCTTAAATGGAATAGTTTGAGACCCTGTGAGGGTAAATCAAGTGAGTCTACCTGCTAGCAGGTTGCTGATGAGCATGCTTGTAACTCAAACATTCAGTTTACTGATTAGGTGAAGTCGCGGGTTACCATGGTAGTTTTGACCAAGATGCAGTTTTTCACCATATTTTGTTAAATTCACATCTATAATGGACCATTGGACAATGTAAAGCGTAAGGAGCACTGATGTCAAAAACCCAATAATGAAAAACCCAATAATGAAAAACCCCAAAATGAAAAATGGTAATTTAACAGTGCTTCAAGAAAAACTTTACCCAATTCATGAATTGTCTTCATTTGATCACTGTTCTTATCTAGCACATCAAAATCTTTCTAGGACTTCAGAAACCGCAGATTTAGGCACACAGACACACACACACAAATATACATACACATACACAGACACAGTGTCTGATTTGTTTTATTGGGAATAATGACTATCTGTGCTCATGTTTTCATGTACCTGTTGGCCAACTGTATGTCTTCTTTGTAAGAAAATCTGTTCAGATTTTCTACTCGTTTTTTTTAGTCTACTATTTTTTGTTGTTTTTGCTATTGGGTTGTATGAGTTCTTTATATATTTTAGGTATATATTATCAGATATATGATTTAAAATATTTTCTCCCATTCAGTAGGTTAACGTTTCATTTTGTTGATGGTTTGTTGGTAAATATAAATATAACTTATAATGAACTTTTAAATCGTTTTAATAATGTGCTAATATAGGATAAAATACCTTTCTTAAAGTTACTTTATCGTTAGTTATACAAAAATGACAATTATTTTTTAAATTTCTTTTCTGGGATTCTTTTTAAGGTAATATTCCTTTGAAAGGAGTTTGTGAGTCAAAAAAGTTGGAAAATACTGGGTACTTGTATGGTTAAATAGGTCAGTTTTCTTTATATTCTAGTCCAGATTTGTGGGTGGGGTGTTATTGTTGTTGTTGCTTTGGATCAGATTGAGAGATTCTCTGAACTCTTGATAGACTCTTCTTCAGGAAAGCCTCTCTTCTCTATTTTATACCAGTTGTCCCTGAACTTTACCATAAAATTCATTCCCTACTTCTAATTGTATAGTTAGACATGTAATTTTGCCACGTGTACCTCCCCCAAAGGACTAACTGCTCCATGAGGCCAAGGACTATGTGTGTTTTGTTCACCTTGTACCAAGAACTCATTAGTGGTCCCTCAAAAACTTGGGGAGTACCCTACTCTTGTGACCACATTTGCACATTACCTTTTAGGTTGGTTACTTGTTTTTCCAGTGTTTCCTGTCATTTAAGTTATGTTTATTCTGTTAGCTTTAACTTAAGAGGGTATATTCTTCCTGTGTTTAATTTCTCAGTGACATCTTAGAATTTCTTCTGTGATAGTTGTATCTTCTTTTCTCCAAAAGTAGGCTTCTACTTATTAGACCGTATGTCTTAATTTTTAATCTGGGAAATATTATTACTATACCTATATACTATATGCTCTGTGCCATATACTATATTTCCATTGGTATCTTCAGTTTCTGTTGAATATTTGAAAGGACTGATTCATCATGGTCTAAAATTTTGTATAGAGTGCTCACCTGTCAACCTGATTGAAGGATTGGACTTTCATTGTTCTAAGTCATAGGATTTAGAATTGTGACTATAATAGTATGTATTCAATGTATTCAAGAATTCCAGTGAATATTGTTTGCAGGTCTTGCAGAAAGTGCCTCATTACAGCCCTTTCTTTTATATGTCTACTCAATACTGAGTTTGATGGAAAGATCCTATATTGCGGAGAGTTTTTTGTAAGAAGGGTTGGGGTAGTGCTATCTATAAAGAGTGGAAGGGATTGGTTTATTACCTCATTTAAAAATAGCTGAATTCAGTGATCCTAACTGCTAAGGTATTTTAAAGCTTTAGGGGAAAATTCATAAGTCACTCATTGAAAATGCCAGTCTAATGCTGGACTAGCATTTTTGTTTTTAAAGTTTCATCTTCTACAGAGATAGTATTATGCTATATAAATATATAGTGCTAGGAAGTTGGGGAGGATCAGAAGATCTGTAAGATTAAGTGACAGATGTGGAGCAGTCCCATATATGACATAATAGCAACACGTGCAACAAAATGGTACTGTACTACTTCTCTAATAAATTTTCCAGAAGGTAGATACAGTCTTTCAATCTCATGCATATTACCCTCTCCTCCTCTAATTCTGACCTGCCCTAGTTTCATAAACTAAACCAAATATCCTCCTCCCACCACCAAAAAAAAGCTGATTACTTGATTCTTAACCGCCCCCCCGCCCCAGTGAAGGAATTTCTCTCGTGTATAAATGCTCAAGCTGTGAGTCAGTAGTTTTTGGCATTACTTCTCTATTAGCTCCTAGTCAGGAAGTTCAGCCAGGGGTTGGAGTGATTGCTAAACATTGAGGACTTCCCAAGACCCATTTTTAAGAGTGAACTAATATTGTGACTCCTGGGAACTTCGAAACTCATCCTTCCTCACTACCGTAATTCTGAGATTCACACAGTTGACTCTTGTTTTGTGCAATTCCAAATAACACTTTTGGGTCACATGATTTCTAGGCTAGTGGTATTGTATAGGAAAAGCAAGATTAGTTCCTTATCTGTGTCATGTTCCATATATATAACAGTCTAAATCCTGTTTATATAGTGTTCTTTCTGGAGTGTTGATCTTTGGTTCTTTGAGTCATTTCTAGCAAGAATACCTGACAGCTTGTCTCCTCCACCCCTCCCCTCCCATCAATCCACTGGGAAATTAATCGAGGGCCAAAATTATTTCTGTTCTTAGTCTTTGTCTATAATTGCAAGTGCTGAATTAGGGTTATGAGTCCTCAGAAGCTTTCAGGTTTTAAAACATGAAGAATCTTGTCACTGTGTCTTCTGGTGAGGTTGTTTATTTAGGATGGATAAATATTTTCCCACTTTACTTTGTTCCTCTGCCCCCTACTTCTGAGCTGTTTACTTATAACAGCAAGGAAGGGAAGCACAGTTACTCTTGGAGGGGCTGGCTGTCAATTTTAGCTGTGCTGTGTTGTTACCTTAACAGACATTGTGAACACTGGAACTGGTTGCAGGCTGTGCCTAATCTGTTTACATCTGCTTTGCATTGCTCCTTGGTCAGCCAAAAAAGAAGTCAAGGGTATTGCTCTGAAGTGGTGGACCAAATAAGAAAATTTCCTGTTGGGAGTTGTCCTGATCTTTAAATTAGTGCCATTCATTCTTTCCTGTTTCCCCTTACCACATAGACAGACCCAGTTGATGATATACTTACTTTTAGGGATACAATATCTCTACCCTAGATAGCCCCAGGCTCCTGATCTTGCCTAGAACAAAGAATTTCAAGTCTCAAAATTGATAGTAAAGCTCTGGTATTTAAACCATCCCTAGAAGACAGACATATGGTTCAAATTAAAGTCTGCTGCTCTGTATTATGAGAAGGGGACATGAGATACCATTTCAGCCTGCAGACAAATGCTAACCAACCAGGGTGTTGGGGGTTGGAAAGAGACTTAACAAATTACGTTAGGAGCCACTTGTGAGCAGAGAAATAAATGACCATAGGCCACATGAAGAGAACAACCCCACCCCTATGGCTTCTGTTGTGCGGATCGGAGTATCCATCTGCTGTTTCCTTCTGTAACTCTTCAGAATATTCATCATTTTAATGTTGAATCTGTGGATCATAAGTCTTTCCTGTTGCCAATAAACAGTCAGGGACGTAAAGTATCTTTATGGGCATCTTCGTATCTGAGAATTTTCTGAAACTATTACAAAAGTTCACCACAATATGTGTAGTTACCATGTAACCATACAGAGTTATAATCTCATTGACTGTCTTCCCTATGCTGGACTTTTCATTATTTATCTTATAATTGGAAGTTTGTACCACTTAATCCCCTTCACCTATTTCACCCATCCCTCCAGCCCTCTCTCTGCTGACAACCACCAGTTCTCTACATTTACGGGTGTGTTTCTAGTTTTATTGTTGTTTGCTCATTTGTTTTGTTTTTTAGATGCCACATATGAGTGAAATCATATAGTATTTGTCTTTTTCTGTCTCACTTATTTCACTTAGCATAAAACTCTAGGTTCATCCATGTTGTCACATGGCAAGATTTCGTTCTTTTTTATGGCTGAGTAATATTCCACTGTGTGTGTGTGTGTGTGTGTGTACATTCCACATCTTCTTTATCCATTCATCCATTGATGGAGACTTGGGCTGTTTCCATATCTTAGCTATTGTAAATAATGCTGCAATAAACATAGGGGTACATGTATCTTTTTGAATTAGTGTTTTTGTTTTCTTCGTGTAAATACCTAGAAGTGGAATTGCTAGATTGTATGGTTTTTCTATTTTTAGTTTTTTGAGGTTCCTCCATACTGTTTTCCAGAGGTGGCTGTATTGGTTTACGTTCCCACGAACAGTGCATAAGGGTTCCCTTTTCTCCACATCCTTGCCAACCCTTGTTGTATCTGACTGGTGTAAGATGGTATCTCATTGTGGTTTTGATTTGCATTTCCCTGATGATTAGTGATGTTGAACATCTTTTCATGTGTTGGTTGGCCATCTGTATGTCTTTTTTTGGGGGGGGTGAGGTGTCTATTCAGGTCCTCTGCCCATTTTTAATAGGATTATTTGGGGGTTTTGGTGTTGAGTTGTGTGAGTTTGTTACATATTTTGGATATTAATCCCTTATTGGACATCTCATTTGTCAATGTCTTTTCCCATTCAGTAGGTTGCCTTTTCGTTTTGTTGATGGTTTCCTTCACTCTGCAAAAGCCTTTTCATTTGATGTAGTCCCTTACTTTTGCTTTAGTTTCTTTGCTTGGGGAGACCTATCCAGCAAAATATTACTAAGGCTGTTGTCCTTGAGTTTACTGCCCGTGTTTTCTTTTAGGATTTTTATGGTTTCAGGTCTCACAGGTAGGTCTTCAGTTCATTTTGAGGGGTTTCTTTGTGGGTGCATGGTGTAAGAAAGTGGTCCAGTTTCATTCTTTCACATGTAGCTGTTCAGTTTGCCTAGCACCATTTATTGAAGAGATGGTCTTTTCCTTATTTTATATTCTTGCTTTTTTTTTTAAGATTTAATTTTATTTATTAGAGAGAGTGCACAAGAGGGGGTACAGTCAGAGGGAGAAGCAGTCTCCCCATTGAGCAGGGAGCCCGATGCGGGATTCGATCCCGGGACTCCAGGATCATGACTTGAGCCAAAGGCAGTTGCTTAACCAACTGAGCCACCCAGGCGCCCTGTATATTCTTGCTTTCTTTGACATAGATTAATTGACCATATAAGTATGGGTTTATTTCTGGACTCTCTATTCTGTTCCATTCATCTACATGGGGGTTTTGGGTGCCAGTACCGTACTATTTTGATTACCATAACTTTGTAATATAGTTTGATAACTGGGATTGTGATACCTCCAGCTGTGTTCTTCTTCTTCTTTTTTTTTTTTTAAAGATTTTATTTATTTATTTGAGAGAGAGAATGAGAGACAGCACATGAGAGGGGGGAGGGTCAGAGGGAGAAGCAGAGCCCCCGCTGAGCAGGGAGCCCGATGCGGGACTCGATCCCGGGACTCCAGGATCATGACCTGAGCTGAAGGCAGTCGCTTAACCAACTGAGCCACCCAGGCGCCCCACCAGCTGTGTTCTTCTTTCTCAAGATTGCTTTGGCTGTTCAGGGTCTTTTGTGATTCACATTTTAGGATTTTTTTGTTCTAGTTCTGTGAAAAATACTGTTGTTATTTTGACAAGGATTGCACTGAATCTGTAGATGGGTTGGGTAGTATGGGCATTTTAACAATATTAATTCTTTCAATCTGTGAGCATGATATATCTTACCATTCATTTTTGTCCTCTTCTGTTTCTTTCATTAATGTCTTAACAGTTTTCAGAGTACAGAAATTTCATCTCCTTGGTTAAATTTATTCCTAGGTATTTTATTCTTTTTGATGCAATTATATATGGGATTATTTTCTTAATTTCTCTGTTATTATTAGTGTATAGAAACACAGTAGATTTCTCTATGTTGATTTTGTATCCTGCGACTTTACTGAATTCACTTATTAGTTCTGGTAGTTTTTTGGTGGAGTCTTTAGGGTTTTCTATATAGAGTATCATGTCATCTGCAGATAGTGCCAGCTCTACTTCTTCCTTCCCAATTTGGGTGCCTCTTGTTTATTTTTCTTGTCTGATTGCTGTGGCTAGGATTTTCAGTACTTTGCTGAATGAAAGTGGTGAGAGTGCACATCCTTGTCTTGTTCCTGATCTTAGAGGAAAAGCTTTCAGCTTATCACCATTGAATGTGATGTTAGCTGTGGATTAGTCATAGACAGGCTTTATTATGTTGAGATGTGTTCCTCTGTACTGGCTTTGTTGAGAGTTTTTATAATGAATGGATGTTGAATTTTGTCAAATTATTTTTCTGTATCTACTGAGATGATCATATGATTTTTAACCTGCATTTTATTAATATGGTATATAGTGTTGGTTGATTTGTATCTATTAAAACATCCTTGCATCCCTGGGATGAATCCCACTTGATCATGGTGAATGATCCTTTTAATGTATTTTTCAATACAATTTGCTAATATTTTGAGGATTTTTGCACCTGTGTTCATCAGGAACATTGGTCTGTAGTTTTCTTATTTTGTAGTATCATTGCCTGGTTTGGTATCTATGCTGGCCTCATAGAATGAATTCAGAAGCATTCCTTTCTCTGGTATTTTATGGAATAGTTTGAGAAGAATAGGTATTAACTTTTCTTCAGATGTTTTATAGAACTCATCTGTGAAGCCATCTGGTCCTGGACTTTTGTTTGTTGGGAGTTTTTGATTACTGATGCAATTTAATTATTAGTAGTTGATCTGTTCATTTTTTTTTTTGTTTCTTCCTGGCTCATTCTTGGAAGATTGTATGTTTCTACTAACTTATTCATTTATTATAGGTTCTCTAATTTGTTTGCAAGTAATTTTTTTGTAGTAGTCTCTTACAGTCTTTTGTATTTGTTTTGTGTTGGTTGTTACTTCTCTTTCATTTCTGATATAATTTATTTGAGTCCTCTTTTTCTTAATTAGTCTGTCTAAGGGTTCATCAATTTTGTTTATCTTTTCAAAGAACCAGCTCTTATTTTCATTGTTTTTTTCTATATTTTTTTGTCTCTATTTCATTTATTTCTGCTGTGATCTTTGTTATTTCCTTCCTTCTACTAAATTTGGGCTTTGTGTGTTCTTTTTCTTGTTGTTTTAGGTGTAAAGTTAGATTGTCTACTTGAGACTTTTCTTGATTCTTGAGTTAGGCCTGTATTGCTATAAAATTTCCTCTCAGTAGTGCTTTTGCTCTGTCCCAAAGATTTTGATCCCATGTGTTTCCATTTTCATTTGTCTCCAGGTATTATTTTATTTCCTCTTTGATTTCTTTGTTGACCCGTTGGTTGTTCAGGAGCATGTTGTTTAGCCTCCATGTATTTTTGTTTCCTCCTATTCTTTTCTTGTTGATTTCTGCTCTCATACTGTTGTGATTGGAAAAGGTGTTTGATATGATTTCAGTCTTCTTAAATTTATTGAAACTTGTTTTGTGGCCATGTGATCTGTCCTGGACAATGTTTCATGTGCATTTGAAAAAAAATGAAGCACAGAAATTCTTCATAGGGCTTCAGGCCTTTCTTTGATGTCATAAGTGCACTTTGAAACTACAAAGTATATATATTTAACTTTTGAATGTACATTGACTCTCTTCTCTTCTTTGCCTTAAGTTTCTGTTATTTTTTTATTCTTGTATTTTACTTATACTGAAGTTGCCCCCTCTTCTGTTTTTCCTGTATGTTGCACCAGTGTCTGGTCTGGTAGTGTTCTTCTTCCTGAGCCATGTGAGCTAAACTTGAGCTTATGATAGTGTAGTTTATTTTACTTGTGTCCCTGAATTAGAATGATCCCAGGTTGACATGAGCTGAGGAAATAGAGTACTTCAGTATTCCTTAGGATGATGTTAATTCTAAAAAGCTAAAAAAAAGTTATTGAATACAAAGTGACTGTGGTTTTAAAGAAATTGTTAGGCTCTGTCTATTCTCTGGCTTGTTACTTATGGGATTTGAATAATCAAAAGGTTATAATCAGAAAATAAAATATGTTCTAAAGTTAGGGGAGAGTTAAGATTAATTAACTTAGGGGCGCCTGGGTGGCTCAGTCGTTAAGCGTCTGCCTTCGGCTCAGGTCATGATCTCAGGGTCCTTGGATCGAACCCCACATCGGGCTCTCTGCTCCGCGGGAAGCCAGCTTCTCCCTCTCCCACTCCCCCGCTTGTGTTCCCTCTCTCGCTGTGGGTCTCTCTCTGTCAAATAAATAAAATCTTAAAAAAAAAAAAAGATTAATTAACTGAAAGATTTGCTAAAATTATGTCAACACTCAGTTATCCAGTTTTGTCTGTTTGTTTTACTATCTAGGTTTTTTTTTTTTTTTTTTTACCTTCCTCCTCTTTCTTCTGGCCATCCAAGTTTTTTGTTTGTTTGTTGTTGTTTTTTGGTTTGCTAGTTTTATTAAGCCCGTTTACCTTAGGTTGGACATATTAAAGGAAAAGAAGGGAGATCTAAATCTCCTCAGTGTTGTTGTTCTTGTTAGTAACTCTTACTAAATTAGGGAAGTAGTAACATTATAGAAAAAAATGAATTTTTAAATTATTTATAAGTAATGTGTCTTAGTCCATTCTGGCTGCAGTAACAAAGTACCACAGCCTGGGTAGCATATGAATAACAGAAATTTGTTGCTCACAGTTCTAAAGTGATGATATAGATCATTAAAATATTTACTCCTTTTAAATTGTATTTGACTACAACTGTAGACTTTATCATTGTATATAAAATCTTCATAGTTTACCGTCCTTCATTTAGGATTATGGCTGTCTTCAACAAAAACTTCAGTGAGCTCTCTGTTTTAACAAGTAGCTCCCAGTTCCTGGCCTCTTAACTGTTCACAAAATGCTGCTCTGAGCTCTCAAGCATTCATTTCTTTTTTTATCCTTCCCTCTCTTTTCCTCTTTTTCTCCCTCCCTCTCTGTTCTTGGTTAATTAGTGAATCAGTTGTAAAATATTGAGTGCCTTGTCTTCTGCAGCGCACTGTTCTAGGTGGTAAGAAGTCAGTGGTGAGAAAAAGAGCCTAATCTCTGTTCCTCTGAGCCCTGATGATGATGGAGCTTGGATCCCAGTGAAATTACTCCGAATGGCAAGAAATAGAAGTGGGAGGAGAAAAAGGATCCTATTCTTTTCTCCTTTTTTCTTTGCTTATTATAAAATACTATATAAGTAAACAGAACTGTGCATTAACCATATACATATACTTTAATGAAAGTATACTGTAAAGCAAACACTTGTGCAGTTACCACTTGGATCAAGAACTAGATAATTTGATCAGCCCAGACTGCACCCCCCAACCCCAATCTCATCCTTGCTCCAAGAGGTAATCACTGTCTGGATTTTTGTGTTTTACCACTTGTGTAATGCTTCCCTCAGGAGTTTTGTTCCACAGGTGCCATATTTATTGGATATAATGTGCAGTGGGCTCATCCTTCATGTAGTTTGCTTGTTCTTGAACTATGTATGAATGGAATCGTGCCAAATATATTATTTTGTGTCCTATTTCACACAACACTATGTTTACGAGATTTCTCCATGTCTATATAGCTGTGATTTATTCACTTTTATTTCTTTATTGTATTTCATGATACGAATATAGTGCAAGTCCTTTTTCCATCCTGTCTAGTGATGTATATTTGGGTTGCTTTCAGTTTGGAGCTCTTACCAATAGTTGCATGAACATTCTTTTTTTTTTTTTTTTTTAAGATTTTATTTATTTGACAGAGAGAGACACAGGGAGAGAGGGAACACAAGCAGGGGGAGTGGGAGAGGGAGAAGCAGGCTTCCCGCGGAGCAGGGAGCCCGATGCGGGGCTCGACCCCAGGACCCTGGGATCATGACCTGAGCCGAAGGCAGACGCTTCACAACTGAGCCACCCAGGCGCCCCTGCATGAACATTCTTAAACATTTATCCCTGTGCTGTCTTGAGCATTTAAGAGTATAAATGGAGGAGTAAAGTTGCTGGGTCATACGTTATGTCTGTCTCCAGCGTATACTTGTAATGCCGAGCCAGCGTCACGGGTGTGTGAGCGTGCCCATTCCTGCACGCCCTCACCAGTGCTGGGTGCTATTATACTTTGTAAATGTTACAGTCTGGTGAGTGTGTGAGTGTGTGAGTATGGTTTTAGTGTTTTTATTTTCCTCTCTAATAACAAGGCTGAACTCTCTCCCCCATCTTTTTGCCTTTTTTGTGAAGTTGCTGAAATAAATCTTTTGCCCATTTTTTTCTGGTGGGTTGTCTTTCTTACTGATTTATAGGAGTTTTTGTTTCACTAGTAAGGATGTGAGTCTTTTGTTGTATGTGTTATAAATGTGTTCTTTCATTTTGTGGTTTCTCATTTTACTCTTTTTTTAAGATTTTATTTGTTTACTTATTTTAGAGAGAGTGAGCACACGGGCAGGAAAAGGGGCAGGGGGAGAGGGAGAGAGAATTTCAAGCAGACTCCATGCCAAGTGTGGAGCCTGATGCGGGGCTAAATCCCAGGACCCTGAGATCATGACCTGAACCGATACCAAGAGTGAGACGCTCAACCGACTGAGCCACCCAGGCGCCCCTCTCATTTTACTCTTTTTAAACATCTTTCAGTGAATAGATATTTCAGTATAATTTTAATGTAACCAAATTTACCACTTTTTCCTTTATGATTAGTGCTTTTTGTTTCTTGTTTAAGAAATCCTTCCATCCCCTGAGGCATTAAAGATATTCACTTTTACTATTTTATAAAAATTTAGTAGTTTTACCTTTTGCATTGAGTCTGTGATCCACCTGGAATTGATTTGAGGATATAGTGTGAGGAAGGTGTCCTATTTAATTTTTTTTTCCACATGGAAAACCAGCTGTTCCCATGCCATGTATTGAAAAATTCGGCCTTTTCTCAATGATATATAGTGCTTACAATTCTTTCCAAAGTACTATTTTTAAAGAAACCTGCAGTATGCCTCAAGCACAATATGACTTTGGGAATTACATAAGCAGAGCAAAGGGTTGAGAGTGAAGAATAAAATGAAAAACAGAATGTAATAACTAAGGCATTTGGAAGTTGTGCAAAAATAGTTAAGGGATGTCCGTTTGCCTCAATGTAAACATACATAAAATGCTGAAAACACAGTGTGGGTGTGGACTTTGAGGGCATCCAGGCTGGCATTATGGGCTCGGCCTTGTTCTTAGGAATTTTTTTTTAAAACTTCAAATTTCGGCATGTTACTTTAATAAACCTCACTTTGCTGAGATCAAGTGTAGAAACCTCACTTTCCCAGACATAAAACAAAAATAATGCTCATCTTGATGAGGTAATAAATACATGGCACTGTCACACAGCACTTGGCAGTGTGTCCTTTACAAAATGTCTCCTTGCTTTATTCTGTATAATTGAGAGTACCACATAAATGGGAAAAGTGCTGCTCTGAGAGAGACCGGGCTGGTCTGGTTCTAGGTCTTCCAGATACCAGGCTCTCTCCGGGGTCATGCCACTTGGCTGCATGGCCAGGTGTCTCCTTTCTAGGTACCCTGAATGAATTTCCTGATAGTCGAGAACTTTTATTTATTAGTTGTCATGAGACTTGGTAAGAAATCCCTTATGCGCTCACAGTATGACGTGTGGGTGATTCAGAATGAATCTGGATTATGTCCGTACAACTTAGCCTTGCATTAGGACAAACTGACAGATAGAAATTCTGAGGGGAAATGATCCCATTTCTAATCTCGAGTAATTATGTCAGCATAGTTTTCCCCCAGACGCAGGTCGCAAACTACTTGGGTGGCATCATATGTCACTACGGACCGCCTTTTCCTTCTTTGACGTGCTTTTCTCCTGTCTCCGCTTCCTCATTGTAATGATCTTTCTCTCTGCTTTTGGCTGCATCCTCTTTCTCTTCCTGTACCCATAAAGTAGGAAGTACTTAGGGGTGTGTTCTAAGCCTTATCCCAGCCATCCCCTTTTTTGCACTTATTCTTTCAAAAAATTCTTATCCATTCAATACTATGACTCAGGTCCTCGGAACATCTCAATTTGAATTTCTTCTCACCTCCTTTAACTCAGGATAGAACAAAAATATATATATTTTTTTCTTCCCAAACCAACTACTACTGTCTAGACTTTCGTGTACCCAGACTACCCAGACGTGCACGGTCATACTCTCTACTTTCCCCTCCTTTTTATCTCATGTGTTCAGTCTGTCCTCAAGTACCATCCAGTCTTTTTTCAAAGTAGTCTTTGAATTGTCTTTCTCATTTTCATTACTTCTGCTTTATCACAAGCCATCCTCTTCACCTCATGTCTAACTAGTCTTGCTTTCAGGTTAATTTTACTGCATCACCTGCCAGCTCTAGAAGTTCCAGTGACTCCTTATTGCCAGTGGGAGTGGTCCTCAAACTTCTTCAGAAAGAGTCACGTTTTGTTTGTTTATATTCATATGTCTAAATTCTGTCCAGGAGATCCAGTAGGGCTGAGGCGAGGTTTGTGGGTCACTCGACATTTCTAAAACTGCATTGGGGATTCTCATGTACTGACAGGATGAAAATCAGTGATTCTGAGAGGACAAGAGGATGGGATGGGGGGCTTGTGATTCGATGTAAGTAATTATCAAGATAATAGTTTTTTATTTGGGTAGTAGATTCACTGGTGCTCCTTGCATTACTAAAAATAACCATTTCTAGGGCGCCTGGGTGGCTCAGTCGGTTAAGCGACTGCCTTCGGCTCAGGTCATGATCCTGGAGTCCCTGGATCGAGTCCCGCATCGGGCTCCCTGCTCGGCAGGGACCCTGCTTCTCCCTCTGACCCTCCCCCCTCTCATGTGCTCTCTCTCTCTCAAATAAATAAATAAAATCTTAAAAAGGAAAAATAACCATTTCTAGAAGAAAACACAGGGATGAATCTTTGCGACCTTGGGTCAGGCAGTGATTTCTTCGCTATGACACCAAAAGCATAAGTGGCCTTAGAAAAAGCTAGATAAATTGGACTTCATCCAAATTAAAAACTTTTGTGCATCAAAGGACACCATCAAGAGAGTGGAAGAAAATTCCGTAGAATGGGAGAAAATATGCAAATCATATCAATGGACTTGTATCCAGAGAATATAAAGAACTCTTACAACTCAATAATAAAAAGACAACCCAATTTAACAATGGGCAAAGGACTTGGATAGACATTTGTCCAAAGAAGATATACCAGTGATCAGTAAGCACATGAAACAATGCTCATCATTATTAGCCAACAGGAAAATGCAAACCAAAATTGTAGTGAGATACCACATACCCCCCTAGGATGGCTATAATTAAAAAGAAAATGGCAGTAATAAGTATTGGCAAGGATGTGGAGAAACTGGAACACTTGTACGTTGTGGGTAGGAATGTAAAATGTGGCAGCCACTTTGGATAAAAGTTTGGTTAAATCCTCAAAAATTTAAACATGGAGTTACCATACCATATGATATATATAGATATATATGTATATGTCTAAGGGTAGATCTAGATATATAGATACAGATAGATACATATATATCCTTAGGGTGTAAGTTTATGTGTGTGTGTGTGTGTGTGTGTGTGTGTGTGTATGTGTGTATATACCCTAAGAAATGAAAAGATACACTCACAAAAAACATACAAGGATGCTCATAGTACTGAAAAGTGGAAATAACCTAAATTTCCATCTACTGGTAAGTGGATAAATAAAATGTAGTATAACCATACCATGGAATATTAGTCAGTGGTAAAGAAAGGAACAAAGTACTGATTGATAGATGCTAAAACATGGATGAGCTTTGAAGGCATTATGCTAAGGAACAGAAGCCAGACACAAAGTCCACATAGTGTATGATCCCTTTTATAGGAAATGTCCAGAATAAGTAAATCCATAGAGACAGGAAGTTGATTTGTGATGGCCTGGGGCTGGGCTCATTGGTGGGAGAGTTGGGGGAGAAATGGGGACTGACTGCTGATGGATATAAGGTTTCTTTTTAGGGTGATGAAAATGCTCTAAAATTGGTTGAGGTAATGGTTGTACAAGTCTATGAAAATCCTAAAAGCCACTGAACAGTACATCTTAAGTGGGTGAATTTTATGGAATATGACATTTATCTCAATAAGGCCAGAGAACAAAAATCTGAGTAAAAACAAGCCATGTGTGGAGCAAGGGTGAGAGAGTGTCCCCACCTGCCCCATGCCTCTTCCACAACAACCGAGCAGTGGGGAGTTACTTCCTGAAACTACCAGCAGAACCCAAAATAGGCTGGTTTGAGTTTCAACTGCTTTCATTTTTTCCTTCCAGTCTTCTTAAAATGTGTAGCAAAATGCCCATCAAAGGTAAGCAGCTAAGAGAATAAAGAGGAGGTATTCTTCCCAATCTAGTTATTCAGTCCCCAGAGTGTAGATTAGAAGGAACTAAACTTTCAAAATGAGTTCCAGATTTAGTATGTTAATAACTTGAGGTTTCTCCCACATCAGTAACTTAAATTTTCAGGAAATAAGTTACGTTATTGGTGAATGGACAGTGGGCTAGCCAGAGCTGTAACTTACAAGCCACACAGCATCCTGCAGACGCGCTCGAAATACTTGTGAGGAGGCTAGCAGGGAGGATGCGGCAGCAGTCTGCTTTCGGTGAAGCTGTGAATTTACAGTAATCCGTGGATTGAAGAGGGAGGGTGGGTCATATTCTGTTAGGTTTGGTACATTGAAGAGTGAATTGGGATAACCCAGGATCATTCATTGGAGGAAGCTGGCTTTAATGGGAAAAAAATAAAGTGTCATAGCAGGCAAGGAGAGGTGGATTTTGCTTAAATGTGCAGTTAGGAGTGGGAACAGCATGTGGAGTGGTTACGGGATACCCCTTGACAGGTTTGCAAGACTAGAGGATTTTTGCTTGGTGTGTAATAGGAAACAAGGGCAAGCAGATGGGGGGGGCGGTTGTTGAATCTTACTGAAATCTTGCTGTTGGTCATTGGTCTAGCTACTGAAGCCAGCCCTCTGGTTGTAACATGCTGTCGAAGCAGGTGCTTCCCCAGATGTGGATCCCTGTGGTTGTCAGGCCCCGATCATATCGTTCATTCTTGCATGCTCAGTTCTCATATCAGCGCCTCATAGCAGTCTAAGCTCATAGCCCCCACTGAAGGTGGTTCCCTTTGAGATTGTTTCCTTAGTAAAGATTTCCTGTTTGGTAGATAGAATAAACACACTGATAGCCATTAAGTTTGTGCCTTCCCCTCCCCAGCAGAGTAAACAGGTTAAAGGTTGGTAATTGTAGATGGGGAGCATCCATAGTTCAAAATGAGAAATGTCCTACATATTTTAAGCTGCTTATTAGGGAAATTTTAAACCTACTACTTCTAATTAATTGCTTGGCCTCTTGTGTTCTCCATTCAAAATACAACAAACTCCATGATTCTGTCTTTTGGACTTTGCTAAGCAGTCCCACTAATGTCAGAGTGCATACGTTACCGCAGATGCCATCTGCGTGCCTCCTCCCTGTGGAGCAGAGGAAGGCCACCTGTGGAAAGGACCTGATGAAGAAGTGTGCAAGCTGGTTAAAACAGAACAAAACAATTAAGTGTCCTCTTTCTAGAAAATTCCCAAAGACATCTGCTTTGCTGAATCTCATTCGTTAGGATTTTTAACAACCTATCTTCACTCTCGGAAGAAACATCTTTTTTTTTTTTTTTAAAGATTTATTTATTTATTTGAGAGAGCGAGAATGAGAGAGAGTACATGAGAGGGGGGAGGGTCAGAGGAAGAAACATCTTAACAGGCTTCAGCACATGCAGACTTTAGTAAATTAAAGCTATTGGGTTTCAAAAGTTGTAGGTTAGTTGGTAGAGCTTTAAATGCAGTTGCATTCATAGTTGACATTTCGTAAGTACCTGTTGTGTTTAAACACCATTGTATCCAATATAATTTGAGAGAGTCGGAGATGAATAAGGTATTCTTAAGGAACTAGAGAGAGTGTATGTTTTTCAGGAGCTAAAAGGATAGGATGTGTATATGTGGAAATAACCAAAATAAGGGAGAAATACAAAGTAATAGGGGAGTACAGAGAAGGTAGAGGTTATTTCTTGTAGGAGATCCAGGAAGACTTAGCAGAAGAGGCATTTATTTCCCACTGACGAAAGAGAATATTCGATTTCTTATAGAAGTAGCTGTAAGTGTTTCTAATGATGGCCCTGACCTCTAAGCCCCTGTGATCATGACGTTAATTTTAGAACTGTGGGCTGAGAGCTAGGAGGTGGAGGCTCTAGTGGCTGGCCGGCTGCCGTTGTAAGGATGAGAAGGCTCCAGGAGCCAGAAAGGGACGGGAGGCTTGGCCTAGTGATTTTATTGCCATTTCATTCAGTGACCCTTTCTTGAGTCCCTGCTGTGTATGAAAGCGCTGTGTGGAAACGGGTGAGTCCAGCTGTATTCTCCCCGCTAGTGGAGGGCATAAGCACATTATACAACTAAGTATAAGATAAGGCAGAGTCGTGGGGTATAGAGGTATAACGAGGGGCTACGGAAGCACAGAGGAGGAAGCCATTGACATAGTCTTTTGTGGTGGAAATCAGTTAAGGCTTCATACAGGAAGTAATATTTGACTGGGCCTTGGAAATGAGTGATCTTTCAAATGTGGGAAAGAAAGGAAAAGCCGGGGTGCCTGGGTGGCTCAGTCGGTTAAGCGTCTGCCTTCGGCTCAGGTCATGATCCCGGGGTCCTGGGATCGAGCCCCACATCGGGCTCCTTGCCCTGCTTCTCCCTCTCGCTCTGCCTGCCACTCCCCCTGCTTGTGCTTGCTCTCTCTCTCTGTCAAATAAATAAATAAAATCTTAAAAAAAAAAAA